>NC_056729.1:1193928984-1194013984 GCF_019279795.1 Protopterus annectens | reverse complement strand
CTCCACACTGTAAAAATCCACTGCCAATCGTTAGCAGTCCGGAGTTCTGCTGTGGCGACCCCTAACCGGGAAAAGCTGAAAGACTTTACTTAATCTGAGGAAAATACACTTTTTTCCCTTTTAGCTGTTGTGTATTTATCTACAGGACTTGCTCCTTCAGTGCAAATCCAGTTAGCAGCTAAACACTCGAGGTGTGCTTGCTCTTTTTGTGATATTTATTAAATTAGATTAGATTTATAATATATTAGATTAGATTAGATTATGGCATAGTGATGCAAAGCAACTGTTTTTTGAACTTTCTGTTCTGCATCACCCAGCATGTTTTTTTTTTTTTGAAGTTGTTCTGGCAGTTAGTGCAGGGGATTAGGGCTCTGAGCTGTTAATGAGCTGCTTCTTGTAGTCAGGGGTACAGGATTTGATTTATTTTCACCTCCATTTGTCGGCTGCACGACTAAGTCATTTAAGTAAGCAGTGCTGCCGGGTCATCCCTGAAAAGGGACACGTCCAGTGGGCTTACCCAGTTAAGAAATTTATATAATGTGAAGTAAATAAATTGTTATATTTTTAAACAGAATATATACCTGAAAAGCACAAAACTGTTTCCGAGTTGCAACATAGCAAAAATGCCAAGTTTCCTGGTATTTCCTGCTTCCTTAAATGTTTTTTTGTATTTTGGAGAGTACTGTTCCAGTCTGAAATTCTCTTTTTTAAAATGATGAAATGTTAAAGTTGTTATATGCTGTTTATTGTCTGCTTATTTGCTTTTTATAGCTTGTGTATTTCATTCTAGTGCTTGTAAATCTGGTAGGATGAACTTGACAAAAGCGACTGCTTTTGTGCTTGATTGGGAGTTTGATTAGCTCATGCGGTTTCTCATAGCTATGTATACATCTGGCTGTTTTTACTGTGAAACATAGGCTTGCAGAATATTCTTTGGGTGCAGGTTGTTACTTCAACCTACTGTTGTATGCTGAGAAAATATTGGACATGAAATTCATTTTATTTTAGACTTAAAAGATCATAGTGTGTTTCTTTTTCTTTTTTTTTTCGTCCCAGCCTCAATAAAGGCTAAACCACTTGCTGCATCGATTAAGTGACAGACTGCAAAAAGTCTGTGATCCAGGTCTGATTAGCAGTCCTGACACTAGAGTCTTCAATGGATTCAAAATGTATATGAATAGCTGATAGCCATGCCCTTCCTCACTGATGGAGATGTCCCATTCTAGAAGGTGGAGGTCAAGGGTCCATGGAATATTATGGTTAGGACTAGGGGTGAAATGGCAGCATGCCACTATATACACAGAGTCCATGGAAGCATGTGGCTAATGTGAGCGGCTGCCTGAGCTGCACACATTACATAAGTTCATAGAAGGTTACTAGGCTAGTGGCCCTAGAGCCTTTACAAGCCTAGGTATCTTAATTCCAGGTATCCCCATTTTTCTTTTTTGGGTAGATCTCAAAACAAATTTATGACCAGAGCGGGTCTGTGATCAACACCGGCTACCCCTATCTGTGAGGGACATGGGTGCTACCCTAGGGGCATATTTGCGGTCTCCCATCCAGATGTTCTTCATTCCACATTGCTGCAGTCCTAACTATTGGGTAGTCCGCTGTCCAGTCGGCCCGAATACCAAAGTATATGGCTGACGTCGGTCAGGCGCGACTGACGCCAGGCGTCAGGGTACTCGCATGACCGCATATCCTCAGTCTTTTTGCCGCATGGTCCGATGCAGAAGCAATTTTAGTGCAGGTTGGCGTTCTGAAAGTTTCTGAAGTCAGAGTTTCAGAATCAAGGGAATATTTTGGTTTTCTTGCCTCAGTATTTAACGGATGTCAGAAAAAGTGAATAACTGTATTTGTGGGAAACAGATACCTCATACCATACTTTGTGTATACCTTGTTAGGGCCTGAGCACGCGTTGTTGGATGCCGCTCTTGTGCTAGATTTAACAGCACTATTAAGAGAAGGTTAGACTGTGCCAGGTTAGTTTTTGGGAAGCGTAATTATAAAATGCCGGATGCTCCGGCGCCCGCTTACAAAAGCGCACAAAGCAAAGTGGAAGAACCGACGTCCCTTCTTTAGGTGGAGCCGGAGGTTCTGCCAGGTGTTTCTTTGGAGTCTCAGGGAGAGACTTTTTGTTACAGGATGTATCCTCTCAGGAAGGTAGGCCAGGCTGAGGGGCTTCTCGTGGCTGTTCTTCCCTCTTCCTAAGGTGGTTAGAGCCCTCCCTTCTGTTTCCAAGGCTTCTTTGAGAGGCAGGCCAAGTTTAGCTTCAGTGGGGTTCTCCTACTGCTTCAGGGGTTTTGCCTAAGAAACATATGCTTAAAATGGCAGAGGATTTGATTACTATGATTAGAGGTTCTATGCCCCTCTGATGATAAGAGGCCTAGGGTGGAACCTGAGTTTGGAGAGTGTTGAGCACTTGTTCTTTCTGAAGACTTGCAGGTCCTTGATTCTGATGTGGATGATTCTACTCCTTCAGCTTCTCCTCCTGAGGATTTTTCATTTTCAGAGACTCTGCATTCCATGAGGGAGCATTTTAAATGGGAAGGCCAAGATTTCTCTGATTCTAGGAAGAGGCTTAGGGAATTCTTGTTTTTACCCCAGCATAGGCCTTTAGCTATATCTCCTGTTCTGAATGTGGTGGGATGTTTTTGCAGAGGCTTCCCTGAATCCTGATTCTTTGCCTCCTGCCCCAGTTAAACCGGATAGGTACTATAGGGTGCCTGAAGCTCATAAGTATCTTTTTAAGAGTCCTAGGGCAGACCCGGAAACTGTCTCTCAGGGGCCTAAAGGTGTGAAGGCCTCTGTTGTTAAAAATCCTGTTCCTCCTGATAAAGAGGCAAGGGCTTTGGATAGATGGGGAAAGAAAGTGTATACTTCTTCCACTTTAGCCATGAGGGCGTTGAATTGTCAGTTTCACATGTTAAAATATCAGAATTACCTCCTTTCACAACTGAAATCTAAGGTGGATGCTCTGGTAGAAGGTATTGAGTGTAAAGAGTTGCAGGATTTAGTTCATGTGTCTGAACAGGTGGGTAAACATTCCTTGCAGTGTGTTTGATGCTGTGCAGGCCTCCTCCTCGGTGGCTGCCACTGGTTCTGTTCTTAGGCATGCCTGGTTGAGAGATCAGAATTTAGCTGAGCATGTTAAAAACAGGATTTTGGATGCTCCTTTGCAGTCTGATGTGTTGTTTGGTTCTGCCTGTGGAAGCAGTTTTAAAAATGGAGGACAAGGCTAAGTCTATGCAAACTGTTAAGGATTTTTGCAGGTGCAGCCTCCGAAGTTTAGTAGAAATTGGCCTACTAAGGGATGGACTTATCCTGCTTATGATTCCCAGTCTAGGGGTAGGTCTAGACGTGGTAGGCAGAGCTCAAGGTTTTTGGCCTAGGACAGGAGTTCCCCTGCTCAGACTTCTGGTGAGGGCAGGGTCAGTCCTTTCAGCAGACCCAATGACCTGCCTTTTCAGCTGCCAGTACATTCGCCTGGCAGCACCTTTGGAGGAAGGCTGTCTCTTTCAAAAATTGGGATATCATTCACCACGGTTACAGGTTTTTTCCATACCTTGCCTCCTTTCAAAGGCATGCCAGACATTCCTTCTAAAGAGGCTCACAAGCAAATTTCTCTGTTGCTCCAAATAGGGCCATTCAGCCAGTTCCTGTGCCAGAAAGGGGCCTTTTATTCTCTGTTCCTAGCAAGAAGGGGAACACGTGGACCAATTTTGGATTTATCTATCCTCAACACTTATCTGGACATTCCCAAGTTCAAAATGTTGAACAACAGCTTTTACCTCTGCTGGGGGATGGTAACTTTAGATCTCAGGAAGCTTACCTTCATGTGCCTATAAGACTAAGTTGCAGGAAGTATCTGTTTTCGAGCTGGAAATTCTCATTATCAGTTCTCTGCATTGCCCTTTGGCTTATCCACTGCCCAGAGTATTCACAAAGGTTCTGGCTCCAGTGATAGCTTACTTCAGGCTAAAAGGAATTCAAATCTATCCTTACTTGGACGACTGCCTGATTCTAGCTCAAGAAAAGGAAGACCTTCTACAGCATTTGGATTATGTCATAGCAGTGCTAAGATGCCTAGGGTATTCTGTGAACGAAATAAAGTCCAGTCTAGTACCCTCTCAAGACATGTGCTTTCTGGGTGTGAGACTGAATACAGCAGCCCAGATGGCCTTTTTAACCCCGGACAAACAAAAGAATCTTTCCAGTTACTTCCATCAACTATCTCTTCAGTCCGGGCTGACTGCAAGGACAGTCCTTCAAGCCTTAGGGTTCATGGCATCTTGTATTCTGGTGCTTCCCAATGCCAAACTGCATATGAGGAAGCTGCAATGGTATCTCAAAATGTATGGACACAGCACTGCCAGGATTTGGACACTGTCATTCAAATAATACCTTGCATTCAAAAGGAATTTTTGTGGTGGGCTCAGGAATGTCACCTAAACAAGGGACTCTCTGTGACCCGGCCAGAGGCGAGTCAGATTCTAACGACAGATGCCTCAGACATTGCTTGGGGAGCTCATCTAAATGGAAAGTGGATACAAGACAAGTGGCCTGCCAGACTACAGCATCTACATATCAACATGAAAGAGATGTTAGCAGTCCAGTTTGCATTAATGGCTTTCAAGGAGTTACTTCTTCCAGGGCAGGTGTTGATTCTAACAGACAACACAACTGTCATGTGGTACATCAACAAACAAGGGGAACACATTCTTACCCATTGTGCAGGCAAGCAATGATTTTATGGGAGACTGCGCTCAGCTTGCAACTAACTCTTCAGGCAAGGTTTCTGCGGAACACAGAACTCCTTAGCAGATGTGTTAAGCAGACAAATCATGGATCCCCACGAGTGGAAACTGGATCTTCATGTATTTCAAAAATTGACAGTGTCATGGGGAACTCCAGACATAGATCTGTTCGCTTCTCCACTAAACCACCAGCTGCCAAAGTTTTGCACAAAGAGGTTTCATCACACAGCTTGGAAAGTGGATGCTCTTTCTTTCAGTTGGAAAAATCTTCATGTGTATGCTTTTCCACCTCTGCCTCTTCTCCCAAAGGTGCTTCTAAAGGTCAGACAAGACAAGCCAAGGATGATTTTAATAGCTCCAGATTGGCCTCGGCAGCACTGGTACCCATTACTGAGGAGTCTGGTAAGGAAGCCTCCATGGCCTTTACCCTTGATTCCACACCTGTTGTCTCAGAGGGACGGTCACCTGCTCAATGTCAAGCTTCACTCTCTTCATCTAACAGCCTGGCATATTCTGTTTTGAAGACAGCAGGTCTCAACTTCCTCAACAAGTTTTAAATGTGATTATGGAAGCCAGAAGACCTAGTACAAGGAAAGTGTACTTGAAAAATAGAAGAGATTTTTATTTTGGAGTGCAGCAAACAATTTGGAGATTTCTGAGCCTAATTTGAGTGTGGCTCTTCAATATCTTACTGAGTTATTGGACAAAGGTTTGTCTGTCTCTTCCATTAAGATTCATGCTGCAGCAATTTCAGCTCACTATGATTGTGACCCACCATTGTTTTCGCATCCTTTGTTCAAGCAATTTCTTAGAGGGCAAAGAATATAAGACCCCACGTAGAGCTCCTACTCCTGCTTGGGATCTCAATTTTGTGTTGGAGAAACTTACTCTACAACCTTTTGAGCCTGGCTACTGCTGAATTGAAATACTTGTCATGGAAGACTGCTTTTTTGTTGGCCATTACATCTGCAAGAAGGGTTTCTGAGTTGCAGGCCCTTATGGCGGTAGAGCCTTTTTTGATTTTTCATAAGGATAGGGTATCTTTACGTACTAATCCTTCCTTTATGCCTAAGGTGGTTTCTAGTGTGGCTTTAAACCAAACTATTCATTTGCCTACTTTTATGCAGATCCTCAAAATAAAGGGGAAAAGATTTTGCACACTTTAGATGTACACAGGCAGTTGCGTTATTATTTGAGCAGGACTAAGGATTTTAGGCAGTCTCAGCAGTTGTTTGTTTCTTTTGCTTTGGGTTCGCAGGGCAAGCCTGTGTCAAAACAAACTATTTCTAGGTGGATTGGGTTTTGCATTGCATTTTGTTATTCCCATCATGGCAAGGAGATTCCAGCTGGGATTAGGCCTCATTCCACTAGGGCTACTGCCACTTCTACAGCATTTCTAAGGGGGGTGGCAACTAAGGATATTTTGGAGGCAGCTACTTGGAGTTCAGTGCATACTTTCTCTAAGCATTATCACCTTCCTCTCTACTCTAAGTCTAGGGCTGGTTTTGCCACAGCTATTTTGCAAGGCATGTTGTCAGTTCCTGCTTCCTTATGATTTGCCAGCCTCCCTTACCTCTGCTTTGGGATTCTACCCAATAGTTAGGACTGCAGCAATGTGGAATGAAGAACATAGTACAGTTTTGTACCTACCATAAATGTAGATGTTCGAGGATCCACATTGCTGCAGTCCAATCCTCCCTCCTCCCTCTGTGTTTAGGGGTGGTTGTGTAGGTGAGGTTATATTCTGGTAATTTTGTATATATTGTACATATTTTTGGTGCAGGTATGTTTGGAGTTTTTGGTTTTGGCCTTATCTTTTCAGGGTCTTCTGACATCTGGGGCAAGAAAAGACTGAGGATATGACGTCGGTCATGCGCATTAGTACCCTGACGTACTGACGTCAGTCTAATGCGCCCTGAACGACGTCAGCCATATACTTTGGTATTCGGGCCGACTGGACAGCGGACTACCCAATAGTTAGGACTGCAGCAATGTGGATCCTCGAACATCTACATTTATGGTAGGTACAAAACTGTACTTTATCTAGGTTGTGTTTTAAATAGGGTCAGTAAGAAGCTCTGTTTTACATGAATAGGGAATCTGTTCCAGAGAAGTGGCATTCTCTGGGAGAAGCATCTGTCTCTCTAACATGATCTGTTAATGTTGCAAGCTAGGTTGAGATCCATATAGCAAGTGACTGTTGAGCCATTTGACTTGAGAATGTGCAGCATTCCCATTAGGGCAGAGTTGGAGATTGCCCTATAAGCCAGGCACAAGTCGCCTCTCAGCAGCCTATAAGATACAGAGTAAAGTGACAGGGTTTCAGCCTGTCCACGTAGGTCATGCTTTGGAGTCCCTGTATTTTCTTAGTGAGAAACCTCTGAGGTCTTTCCAGCTGCAGCAGGTATCTGGTGAAGTACATGCAAAAGGGAGCATTATACTCTTAATGGTCTGATGAGGGTCGAGTACAGCGGAGTTATAACATTCTTTATCCTGGATGCTAGCCCCTTGCTTATGAGGTGTGTTGCGTTTACCATTGTGGACACTTGGCGGTCAAAGTTCAGACTGTTATCATCAACCTATGTTCAAGTCTCTCACCGCTGGGTTAGAACTCAGGGGGGTGCTGTTAATATTGTAATTTGTAGGGAATTCCATTTTGCCAAAGAGAATAATAATGTTTTTTTTTTTTTTTTTTTGCATTTAGTTTTAGTTTTTGTTGACATTGTTGGGGGAATCCATGATTGCTCCCAGTTTGCAATCATCAGCAAACTTGGTGAGCCATAGGCCATCTACTTTGGCCTAGACGTCTGAGAAATAGATGCCAAACAGTAAGGGGCCCAACACAGACCCCTGTGGTACTCCACTGGTGATGCATCTACTGGTGGAGGTGAAGTCACCAGTTTTGACAGTGCATGTTCTGTTGGTGAGCCATTTGGCCCAGATTGGGCAATTGTGTCAAGCCTTGGCAAGGTCAAGATAGGCTGTGTGCACTGTCTAACCTTTGGCCGTGGCTTTGGTGACATTCTCAAATAAGTCTGCCATGTTTTATAAGCATGATCTACCCTTAACAAAGCCAAACTGGGTTGGTTCCAGTGTTTGGAGTTTGCCTGTGTCCTTGTTGGTAAGGTCCATGATAATTCTGTCCATGGCTTTGCAGATGAGGCTGGTTG
This sequence comes from Protopterus annectens, assembly GCF_019279795.1. Classification (NCBI taxonomy): domain Eukaryota; kingdom Metazoa; phylum Chordata; order Ceratodontiformes; family Protopteridae; genus Protopterus; species Protopterus annectens. Next base: position 1,194,006,057 of record NC_056729.1, on the reverse strand, counting down.
GACTTGTGGGTTCATAGGTTCATACTAGGCTATCTGCCCTAGGGCATTTATAAGCCTAGCCAGAGTATGTTTGGCTTTCGCCACCCATTTTAAATTAATTTTGCTATGCCCTTTTTTGTGGTTAGTATACTGTGCCTCTGTCTAACAGTGACACAGAAGTGATACCCGGGGTAAACTTACGATCTCCCATCCACTTATCAAGATTCCTCTTGAAGAGAGTCAATGAGGGACTCTGCCTAACCTAGACTGGGATTTTATTCCAGAGTGAAGGGAGCCTCTGGGTTATGAATCTGTCCCCTCCAGCATGTCCTATTTATTTCAGTGCTGAGGTTCAAGTCTCTCGAGCGTGTAGCTCGATGGGATTTGGATTTTCTGAGATGCAGCATGTCTCTTAATTCCAGGTTGGACATGGCTTTATACGTCAGGCACAGGTTGCTTCTGAGCAGGCGGTATGCCACTAAGTAGAGCTGGAGTTTCTTTAACCGGGCAGCATATGGCATCTGTTTGAGCCCTTTGATCCTCTTGGTGAGGTACTTTTGGGGTCTTTCCAGTTGATGCAGGTGTTTGGTAAGGTACATCCCAAAAGGGGCATTGTACTCGATTATGGGCCTGATGAGGGATGAGTAAAGAGGCACGATGACCTCCCCTAATCGAGGTGTGAATCCTTTCATGATTAGATGGGCTATATAAAATGTTTTTCTAACCACTTTGGCCACGTGGTTGTCAAATGAGAGATTGCTATCAACTTGGGTCCCTAATTACTTCTTCTGTACTTTAATGGATTACCACCTATGTGGTAATTTGTGGGCACTTGTTTTTGCCAAAGGGGATGACTATACACTTTTTGGCGTTTAGCTTGAGGCCATGGCTCTGGCACCAGTTGTCTGTTTCTATGAGGCCCTTTTGCAAGATGCTTGTGTCGGCTGGAGAGTCGATTATGGTGCCCAGTTTGCAGTCATCTGCGAACTTGGTCAGCCACAGTCCTTCTGTGTTGGCCTGTACCTCCGAGAAATATATACCGAACAAGAGAGGTCCCAGGACTGAGCCTTGTGGGACGCCACTTGTAACTGGTTTGGAGTCTGACATGGCTCCAGCAATTCTAACCATGTGGGTTCTGTCCTTGAGCCAGTTTGCAACCTATCTAGTGACATAGGGGTTTATATTTAAGCTGGTGAGCTTATCTATAATGCCAGAGTGGGGTATTGTATCGAAGGCTTTTGCAAGGTCCAGGTAGGCTGTGTGGACCACCTTCCCTTCGTCAATGGCCTTGGTGACTGTTTCAAAGAAGTCGACCAGGTTTAAGAGGCAGGATCTGCCCTTAACAAAGCCGAACTGGGTAGGATCCAGTGTCTGTAGGTCCCCAATATTTATGAGGTCCATTATGATCCTTTCCATAGCTTTGCAGACCAAGCTAGTCAGGCTTATGGGGCGATAGTTTCTAGGGTCCGTTGAGGCACCACCTTTGTGGAGAGGGACCACTGTTGCTGTACGCCACTCTTTGGGTACATATCCTGTAGTAAGGCTGAGATTGAACAGTAGTTTTATGTTTGTGTTTAGCTCTTCTTGGAGTTCATGTAGGACGCAGCCCGGGACACAGTCTGGTCCCATTAATGCTGTGTTTTTTGCTTTGGAGAGGGCGGCTCTTACCTGAGCATCTGAGATGTCAGGGGGGCAGCACTCTGCTGGGATAGATATTTGCCCTTTTGGTGGGGGGGAGAAGTTTGCGCTGAACCTGTCAGCTAGGATGTTGGCAATGTCTGTGGGTTCGGTGTATTTTTTGTCATTTTGGACTAATTCTGAGCATATCTGGGAATTCCCACCCAGGTTCCTAACATAACTAAAGAAAGCCTTGTGATTATCCTTAGTGTCCTGTGCAATTTTTCTCTCGAAGCTGGCCTTGGACAATTTTGAGTGCCCTTAGTTTTTTGCTAATACTGATCAGAGATGCCTTCCCTTTTTGGGATTTTACTCTCTCATGTAGTAGCTTTCTCCTTCTGTTGTATAGTTTGTTTATGGCTGGGGTCCACCAGACAGGACGTCTGCCTTTGGAGGATTGGGTCTTGGTTTTATTTGGGATTGCATGATCCATGCATTCCTGAAGGTGTTCATAGAATGCATATATAAAGGATTCTGCGGTCTGGGCCATATTTTCCACAGGCCCAGGGGCTTTGAAGGATTCCACCTCGGTTTTGAGGAGTGTGAAATTTGCTTTAGAGAAGTTTTTCACTGTGGTTTTCTGGGCAGGGGTGGGGTCGGGATGTGAATATCCAGTGAGATCAGTTTATGGTCTGATCTTACCAGTGAGGGATACACTTCTGGTCTGGAGCATAGAGTCCCCATGTTGGTGATGATCAGGTCCAGTATGTTTTCCCTCTTGTGGGAGTGGTAACAAGTTGTTCCATAGCATTTGAGTTTATGAATTCTAGGAACCTTTGGGCTAGGGTGTTGGAGCTAGAGTAATGCTCCCAGTCTATGTTTGGGTAGTTGAAGTCGCCCAATATAATGGTGTTTGGAGAGACCTTCATATTTTCCAGTGTTCTCAGGAAGGCCGAGTGGGGTTCCTGGGTTTGGGAGGGTGGTCTGTAGCAGGCTATAAACTGGAAGGCAGTTTTACCCACTGTTAGTTGCACATGGATAGTCTCTGATGCTTCGTGCTTTGCCACCAACCTGGAGGTGTGGGTATCTTTGATGAATATCGATACTCCCCCTCCTTTTGTGGTTCGGTCCAAGTTTTGGGGTGAAAAGCATGGTATGAGGTATAACCTGGTAGTGCTGGAGTGCTCTCGGGAGCCCTGAACCAGGTTTCTGTTACTGCACAGATATCGATTGTTCTCCATGCTAAGGAGAGTTTCAAGTGCGTGCATCTTGAGGTTTAGACTTCTGGCGTTGAGTAGCATTACTCTTAGTTTCTTATCCCTTGTGATACCTATGGAGGTGGGTTTGTCTTTTGAGCCTTGCCTAAAAAAGGCACTATGGGGGTAGCAAGAGCTTTTGCCAATATCCGAAAGCCCAGGGGTGACAGGTGCAAGCCGTCCCTAGCGAAGCATTGTGGCTTGTTGAACATATCATCCCAGGCTGACAGGCATTGGATCCCCTTTGAATGACACCAGTACTTAAGCCAATTGTTGAAATTGATCATCTTGTCTTCATATTGTGGCATCATTCTTGGTGAGGGTAAGATGCTACTTAAGGTCAGGGTCATACCGGCCTGGGCTACATGCTCAGAGAGCTCCTCTGTCTCTTTTCATGTAGTCCAGGGAGGTACGTCTCAGGTCATTCACACCAGCATGGGCAATGACCGAGTCATATTTGTACTTGCCTTTGAGTGACCTGATTGCTTGTGTTATGTGGCGGATCCTAGCGCCCGACAAGCTGCTCACCGTGACCTTCTCCTTGTTCAGCCTGGTGAGCGGGATGTCAGTGTGCCTGACTATAGAGTCACCTATTACAAGTGTATCAGGTGTGTTGTTTAGCCTTAAGGGCTGTGACTGTTCGGCACACTGGCTTTGTGAGATATGTGTTGTACGTGTTTTGTTTTGGGGTAGCGGTTGCTTGGGTGTGTGCTTTGGAGGTCTCTGCTGCTTAGGCAGATCTTTATTTAGAGCCTCCGAGTATGTTTTTGTGTGATTATGTGTTTGGTTTGCTGTCGTGGTAGGTCTATGTGAGACTGGAATTGTAGTGAGTGTGGTTTCCTTCTCCTCCTGACTGGTTATGCCAGTACTGAGTTGAGAGAGCTTAGCCTCCAGTTTGGCTATATGGTTGCATCTCTCACGTGTTGGAATTTGTTGGGAGGAGGAGAGGGTTGTCTGTGTACATGAGGCAGTTGTAACATTGCCTCAAGATTCCCAGATTCACCAGCTGGACCGGAGAGGAGATTGACAACTGACCTTTGGACATGCTAGAATAATATTGGGAATTCCTTTATAATTGAAGACAAGGGCCAATGGGGAGTGAGGGTGTAGTGCTTTTAATTTTTAGTGCTGACTTATATAATTGCTTTAGTGAGCAAGTGCCAGGTAACTTAAGTGCAATGTGTTACAGGTTACTTAAATGCAAAAACGACAAACAGTAACTTTCTTTCCAGTGAAACAAGGAAATAAGTACAGTAAGCAATGCAGATATCACTAGGGATCCACAGAAGCACTGAGAAGCCGCATTTTAGGTGGAATTAGCGTTCCAGGGAAATAACAAGCAAGAAAACAACAAGCATACAAACAAAGCTAGATTCAGCAGACCTGGATCTAGTCTATGCTACAGCAAACGAGGTGTACCAATTTCAGTAAGAAACAGTTCAAATATGCAGGTACTAACCCTTTAACCAGAAATTCCCAGCTCAGAAGGGCAGAGTCCAGCCTCTCCTCCCACAAGAGTGCAGACCACGAACCTTCTTAATGTAAAATAACTGGCCTGAAGCCCAAGTGCATAAACCAGAACTAATACACCTTGAGAGCTCATTGTCTGTTATTCTTAATCAGCAGTTCCCAACTTAGAAGGATGAAAGCTACTTGTCCTGCCACCACAGTGCATGCCACAAACCTTCCTAATGTAAAACAACTGGTCTGAAGCCCAAGTGCTTAATCCAAAAGACTTAGAATGATAGCTACACTTTAATCAAGTTACTACCAAGCAGTAATAAATACAATTGAATACTTTAAAGAATGCCTGGATTAGTGCTCAAGTTATACAAACAAAGCTAGATTCAGCAGGCCTGGATCTAGTCTATGCTACAGCAAACAAGGTGTACCAATTTCAGTAAGAAGCAGTTCAGATATGCATGCACTATAAGCCTTTAACAAGAAATTCCCAGCTCAGAAGGGCAGAGTCCAGCCCCTCCTCTCACAAGAGTGCAGACCACAAACCCTCTTAATGTAAAATAACTGGCATGAAAGCCCAAGTGCTTAAACCAGAATGAATACACTTTTAGAATAACAGACACTGAGCCCTCAATCAGCAGTTCCCAACTTAGAAGGATGTAAGCTACCTGTTCTGCCACTACAGTGCAGACCACAAACCCTCTTAATGTAAAACAACTGGTCTGAAGCCCAAGTGTTTAAACTAAAAGGCTTAGAATGAGTTACACCAAGCAGTAATAAATACAATTGAGTACTTTTAAGATGACGCAAAAGCAAAATAAAGTAGGAAGAAACACAAGTACAGTAAAAGCAGATGAATTTTTTTTTTTTTTCAGAAAAGTAGCAAAAGCAGTAGTAAATACAATTCTCATGCAGTGCAAGCTGGCACACTTGAATATGTAGCAATATTAGTCCACACACAGTTTGAAAAAATGTAATTAAATTAGTTCCCAGGATCTGTGCAGGGGGATTATTGTTGCTGTTCTCCATTATGCAGGAACATATCCAGTTCTCAGGCTATGATTAAAGATAATGCCAAGTGGGTTCACTAGGTCTTGTTTTAGATTGTTTAGTAAGCAACCTGTTCCCATTGAGGTTGTGTTTTTGGCCTTGGCGAGCGCAGAGATGACCTGTTCTCTAGAGATACTAGGCAGAGGACTGGTGTCCGGTATGCTTTGCAGTATGGTAGGTGAGGCTAGGGTGGTGAAGTTTGCACTGAATCTGTCAGCTAGCAGGTTGGCGATATCTTCCAGTGTAGTATGAGTGATCCCATCTAAAACCAGTTCTACACATAGCTGGCATTCCCTTTTAGACTTTGGATGTAGATAAAAAATACCTTATGATTATCCTTTGCTAGGGATGCGATTTTAGTTTCATAATTTGCTTTAGAAGACTTTACAAGATTTTCTGATTTTCCTGTTTAGGCTTAGGAGGGAACACTTCCTCTGTAGAGTGATATCCCTCTTGCTTTTGGACAACAGTTTCTTCCTGTGGTCAAAAAACAAACCTCAATAAACTAACTAATAACAAAATAAAAAAAACAAAAAGTGGAATGGACACTCCAAAACAATCTTCAGAGCACTTAAACAAATTTTAATGGAAAAAAACACAGATTGAATGCTTTTGTATTACAAACAAAAAGACTTCATCAGAGTAACCATCTGCCATTAATTTAAATACAAACAATTCATCCAATCACATTTGAAATAAGAATAAATTATGATGTCACTTAACTGCCAAGTGCAATTTCTTAAAGAACCAGTCCTGAAATTTATAGTTGTTTTGCACAGACTAGACAATAAAGTGCATCTAAATCGATCACATACAATATTTAACACTGAAAGTTTTGTTCAAATTATGGTAAAGTCACACCAAAGCTGCTTTCAACTTTAAAACACTAGAAAGAGAAACTGCTTCATTAATGTCTGGAACATCAGCTGCATTATGCCTTAGTTGCCAAGTTCTTTGAACTCAAGTTGTGTCTAAATCCCCACTGAGGTGTGTCACTATTATCCTGTCTATAATAAAAAACATTTTTTTTGTATTTAGGGCAATCCAAAGTATGTCTAAAGCCATTGGTGGTTTTTCTTTCCTTTTATATCATACATACATTCACGGATTCTGTCCTTAAGTTTTCTGATCGTTTTTCCTATGTAAAAAGCATCACAGGAGCTGCAAGTAGCCAAGTATACTGTGCGAGTAGTATTGCAGTTACATCTCCCTGGACATGGGATAGTTCTATTAATTTTCAGCACAACATATAGACCCTCATTTATATATTGGCACATTTTGCAAGTCCCACATTTATGCAAGGAACAATTAGCCACCATTGATTTCATACAACTAGCGGGTAATTCTAACAGAGTCTTATTGTTCTTTCCTTTGGAATACACAATCACTGGGGCAGTTGCTAGGATCTTTTTTAACTCTTCAGAAAAATAAAATGTCTCAGTTCAGCCTCACTATCTTAATATAACCAAAAACGTCATTGCAAAAAATGGGGGTGGATGAATCAAACATTCCCTTGCTCATCCTACCTATAGTTGTATCCCCCACATTATGTAGGGTGCTTGATTTAATCCTTAAAATAAATGAAAATGTGCCATGATGGTGGAGTACCATCTCAGCTCGGGTGTTTCTTAGTAAATAGGTGGGGTATCCACATTTGGTGAACACTGTAATTAGTTGCTGCATCTCTTTTTCAAAAGTACTGTCAATTGAACTTAAAAAAAAAAAAAAAAAAAGAAAGACAGCCATACCATTTTTCCTGGATGATGTGCTAATTTTGTGGAAAGGAAGCACTGAACAGTGTTTCCACAATATATATAGAAAGGTGACATTTTCAAACATGTGCAGTGCACTTAAAATATATTTATTTTTCAGTTTTTTTTTTTTTTCAGTGGATACTTTGGATTTCAGTGCAGATGCACTCCAGAAGTCTGGCTGCAGTTGCCAAACGTAGAGCAGCTCCAGTAAACTGAGTGCAAACCCGCACAAACGTGAGGTTTATATACAGGCCAATTTAAACTGCGGTAGTGGTGCTGCATTAGCATTCTCGCCTCACAGCAAGATGTCACATTCGATTCTCAGCTAGAGCGTCTTCTGTGTGGAGGCATGCGTGAATGGGCATGCCTTTGTCGAAGGTTGTGCGTCAGGGCTGGTAACTCGGCACGTAAAAATCCACTACCAAACATTAGCGGACCGGAGTTCCGCTGTGGTGACCTCTAACCGGGATAAGCCGAAAGACACAACAACAACCAATGGGAAACCCCAAACTGAGCCTTTTTCCAGCAATCCCCAACTCTGTGCTTGTTTGTAATGCTGAGGAAATAATAGGTTTAATAAAGAAAAACAAATGTCCTCCTCTTACACTTCTGATGGCATACAGATCCTCCATTTTCACCTCTGTTCTGTTGATACACACTGAGGTTTCTTTTCTTTTAGACTTTATATGAGATGGACAGAAAGTGATGTGCTGACGGCTCTTCAGTTTGACTTTATCAGACTGTGTGATAGTGTAAAGGTGACAAGCCACATGACTTTACATCCAGACATTCTTTATAGCTCTAAAGAATGGATCTCTTAGCTTATTTAAGCTTATAGATCCTTTTTTGTAAACATCCATTTAACAACCATAGCTCCTTATGATGTCTAGACTTTTTTTCCCTGACTAGGTGACTTCACAGTGAATGATGAACAGTATTAGAAAAGGTGAGGGATAAACAGCAAAATTTACATTAAAATTGTTAATATGGGATGCCCTTCAATGGGAATTAAGGTTGTTAATATAGGATGTTCTTCAATGGAATAATGAATTGGTATTTGCCACTTATTATTCATATATTCGTAGCTGCGAGACAGATTGTTATTAAGGGGGATGGTGAGAAATAGTGAACTGCATAGTCATTTAATTGTTTGCGCTTTGTTGGACTGAAGAGTCGTTTTATTAAAGTATTTTTGTGTGGATTTTGGATTTGTGCCTTCTTCAAACTGTTCTATGTTTTGGTGTTTTGGTGAGCATTTGAGCAGCGATTCCTTTTGGTTGTGTTGGGATGGTGGGAAATGCCATGAGGGAGGATGGAAAAAATACATTGCAAGTGTTCACTTATAGTATACTGTACTAAAGATATTGATAGCAGTTTGCTAGCAATTATAATGATGTGCAGAAGTTCCATATATACTTAATCAGTCATTTTGGAAATATTAACAGCTATGACTTGTCCTTAGGAGATATTTTAGATTGTTACTGTTCCAAGTCTACAGTGTCTTGTGATCACTCATGCCTTGTCACCATTTTCCCTCATGCTGTATCTCCTTTCTCCAGGAGACACATATCGGTCAAGTCAAGAATAAATTTGTGGCTACCCATCCATTCAACTAGGTTATGTTTAAAGGAAGGTTTGGGAAATGCTGGATTGTAAACACTCTCTCCACTGCGTTTTATTTATCTGTAACTCAAGATTTCGGTACCTGGCTGTAGTAGTTAGAAATCTTTGTTTGGTATCTGGATTGCAAAACCAGTGACATTTCCTCTGGATTAGTTGCAATGTACTTTGTGCCTGGAGGATTCTTGGACAGAACTCAGAATGAGTTTGGTAGGTGTGTGTGTGTGTGTGTGTGTGTGTGTGTGTGTGTGTGTGTGTGTGTGTGTGTGTGTGTGTGTGTGGACACATGACATTTAAAAAAAAATAAATAAATAACCAATTTTTTCTGTGAAAGTTTCCCTTCTTTGGCAAAAGTCTAATATTTCCTTGTTTGACTAGTGCAGAGTGCTACATAAACAGAGAAAAGGCTCCAAGTAATTTTCTCCTGTGCAGGCCAGTGAGGTGAAAAGGTGTGTGTATGGCTTTTATTACTACAGCTGCATGCTGTGGTGTGCAGATGACCCTTGGTAGTGAGCAGGACCAACGCTGTTAGGGCTACTAACATCACTATGACAGACTTCTTTTAACCCAGATTTTAAGTGGATGCAAATGTTATTCTGCTGCACTGATTATATTTTATATACCGGAGTTTTAGTAGTGCCTCAGCTAGTGTCCCATTCGTGAATATTGTCTTTGTAGTACACAACAGTCTGTCGGTTAATTTCAGATTCCCTTGTAGAGACTTGGAAGTTTGACAGGCAACAAAAGGCTATGGAGATGAGACAGCTTAATAGTTTAGCATCCTGTATTTTCTCATTCATTGCAAGTTTATAAGTAACTTCTTTCAGGCTGAATATAGGAAAATAACCGTGGCAGCATTTAAGCTAATCAGCATGTGTTGCACTGTTAAAATAAATGTTTACAGATCTGGCCACTTGCCAGATTTGTTCTAGAGCTGAATGTTCATTCTGATGTCACTGGGCAGCAGCTTGCTGACGGAGTGGTGGTTTTGAGACAATCATGGTTTTGAGACAAACATGGTGCTCCACACAGCATGCCTAACTTCCTAATTAATTATTCTTCCTGCTTTGCAAGGGTCACCAAACACTTGCTCCAGCTTTATAAATTTGGTCCACTATCTATTATAATATAAAGTATTTGCTAATCGTGACTCCTCCCTCTCTGTGTCTCTACTGTGTGTGTGTTGTGTATATATATATATACACACACACACACACTTTTCAGTACATATATAATCTAAATAGGTCTAGTTTTTGCACCTGTAAAATTTAATTGCAAGTTATGTATGCTATCACTTGTGCAGCTGAATGTGAAGATGATATCAGTAGCACTACTGATATATGTGCATGCTCACAAACACACCCATATTGATACCTGTTTGTATTTACATGTATAAATTGTGTACACAGAACTAACCAATACTTTTTGAGGTGCGGAAGGGAAGGGTGGATTATTTTTTTGAAATCTGTAGATCCTTATTGAATAATGGCACCATTGTGTATGGCGCTTTTATCATGAACCATAATCCCCCCTTAGTGTAATAGCCCAGATATGTGTGGAAGCTTCTGTAAGCCCAGTTAATGCGATTGGAAATGACTTTGGATCTTGCAGTGCTTGTGTTTATGAAAGTGTTTTGATCTGCATGCCCTCTGGACAGTAGTGATAGCTGTCTTGGCTTTCCTACAGTCTGTCTGAGTGCTCGGACTCTGGTGGTTGTACAGGCAGAGAAGGTATTCCTTCATAGTCATCAGGTGTGGTATGCAAGTTGACTGTGCAGTAGAAGCCACGATCTAGAAACCGTAAGCATGTAAGGTGCTGTACCTCCACAGTTTAGTGGTGGGGGTATGTGGAGACTGTGGGAACCTGACCGCAGAAATCGCTGTGTCTTAAGAGGCAGTACTGCTTTCCATTCAGTACCAACAGCAGACCGCAAAGAAGTTAATATAAAACTGTCAAATGGTTAAAACATTAGAACCATGTTAACTGAGAGACCATTCACGGAAAGGGTCTAGAACTCTGGCCTGTGGGATAAAAACAAATATTAAGTGACCTGGTACTGAAGTCAGTCATAATAAGATATCGTCTTTTGTTGTTTGTTTTGCACATATACTAATGGAAACTGAAGGTCATTGCACAAGGCTGCTTTAGCGGTGGAATTTATTGCTTAATGAGAATATATAAGGACAGGGAATACAATTTTAATTCTTGAAATGTTTTGAGAAACTGCATAGGACATTTTGCATGAAATCAGCTCATTATGCAGTGTACTGCAGTGGCATGGATTAAGGAACTGCCATGAGATTACTGAGATCCAGAAGGAGAGGAGAAAGGTAGAGGTGCATATAGATGTTTGAACAAAAGTCATTGAGCTCAAAATGTTCCTTTTACAACTATATGTATGTTACTGATGATTCTTGATCTGAATGTAATAACATCTCTGTCATATTACTGATGATTCTTGATCTGAATGTAATAACATCTCTGTCATATAACTAGCAACTGAAAATGCAAGCTTGGAAAAATAGATTTTGAGGACAGAAAAAGGCCATTTGGTCCATCCATTCTGCTCCATTACCATAGACAGTGGTTGAGTTTAACATTGTAAATTAACTTTCCATTTGCTTTTATAAAATGACCTTGTGCATGCCTGATTTGTGATTTGTACATGTTTTTGACTAACATTTTGGTGGAATGCTCTGACATAATCCCATATTGCACCTAATGAGTTCTCCTTCCTTCTTTCTCACATTGTGTCTACCAGCATACTTCTCTTTCCAAAAGTTACTACTCCTGTGGGGTTTATTGATTCCATTAAGACATTTAAAAGTCTCAATTATGTTTCTCCTCTGCCCGTCTAAGGTTTATACATTGTCATTAGCATGTCCTCATGATTCTGTTGCAAACATTATACCATTTTGTGGTCCTTTTCTGGGACAGGTTCACGCCTGTATTTTTGCAGAAATAAGGTCTATAATTGTGCAGCTATTTGAAATGCTTTCTGAACAGCTTCCTGCTGGAGACAAAAGTGCCCTGCTTCTAGTTGCAGTTAGTGCCTTCAAAAAGCAAGACGAGGCAGCATGAAGAAATGCAATGAGTGCAGCTAAGTGGAATGACTTGGGCTATGTTAGAGCGGGGTCAACCCTTGAGTATGATTGCCGTGGAGAGAGTAGTTTATTTATTTAAAACTATAATGCATTTCTGCTTGTTGTTTCAGGCTCGTATACTGCCTTCCACCAAGCTGTAGCTATGATCATGAAACTGCCCTTTTGATTTTCAGTGTAGCTGCTCCCCATAAAAGATACCCACTTTCTGCTTATTGTGATGATGACATATTGTGCAGAAAGGGGAAAAATATAATGGTCTCAGTAATGCATTTCAGCTTGTTGTAGTCTGCTACATAGACATATACTACCTGTTCCAACAAGCTGCTTCTGCTATCCCTCTGCAAATGAAGTAACAGACGTAATTTTATTTATTATTTTACTTTAACATTTGTTTACCGGGAAAGTCCGACTTAGAAGAAGCCAATTTTCAGCAGAGGCCCAGGGAGAAATGCTCCAAATGCATGTCTTTGTAACAGCTGTAATGGTTGCAGTAATATATTCTTGATGATCTCACACATACACTGCCCACATAAGTAATCAATAATTGTTCATTTTCAGCGCTGATCATATAACTATCCTGTGCACACAGAGCAACAGCCTCATCTCTGCCACAGAGAACAGCCACCTTTTGTATGCATCTCTGGTCATTTGACTGCAGAGTGAAAGAATGGTCACAACATCTGCCAAGCGTCTTGTCTCAGATACATTGACAGTATGTATTTTGAACAACAGTATATTGTTCTTACCCAATTGAGAGACTCCCTCACTTTCTTACTTAAAAATTAATAGCACACCACCTGTTTGCTGTCTGTAACAAAACCTGGTCTTACCACAAGCTGTAAGAATTGGGAAAGGCAATATATGGGTGGGTATTAACAAAAATAGTGTCAGTGGTGTGCAAGGATAATAAATAATTATAGTTTAACAGGCAAGCAGCAAAGAGAGAGAGTCCACACAATCGGGAATAAGTGCACAAGACAAATATTTTAGTTATTGTCCTGCTGGCGTACTGTGCTGTTTCCATATGTGACACCTCTAGTTACGGGAAGCTGCATTAGGTTAGTTTCTTGCACCCTCTGCAGCCTGCTTCCATGAAATATCATTTCAGAGGTAATGTCTGCTTTCATTGTACAGGTGAAGTACAAGACTGTAACATTGTAGCTTACAACCTCCTTGTCATTTAGAATTCCTTGTCGCAAAACAAGTACATTACCGAGCTGCAGGGGGTATTGTTAAGACAGGGCTGAGAAAGTGTCAAGTTAAGAACAGGTATATTTTTCGTTTTTCATTTAAAGTCTAATGAGGATACATGATATATCTGTATGACACTTTGCTTATACTTTGGTATAATACTGTTTTTTCTTGGCAGATTATCATATTTCTGGCTCATAATGGCATCGTGCTGCAGTATGAAGCCCTTAGTTTGATCTAATGACTGTAAGAGACTGCTTTCACTATGGCCAGCACTTGACAGAAAAGTCTGTATTCTAAAAAGAAGTGACTGACTGCATGTCTGGAACCAAAGATGAGATGCACTTGGCAGAATGTTTATTCAGAACAATAATTCTTGCATGTTGGCTACATTACCAGCAGTATCTGTTTGAACTTCAGTAAACAACTGCATTCTAATGATACTGGTCCTTGCAGATCACATAATCTTAAAACTTCTGCCACTGGTGTGTCTCTCTATACCCTTTTATCAAGTAGGTATCGTGCTAAACAACAGTCTTTCCAGAGATGGGAGTCTTGGCTGCTTTAAAAATAAAGCTTTTATTTAGATGTATTGGTAGTTTTCTCTGAGTTTATAGGTAGTAGGAATTTACTTAATCTGTGTAAAGGTACTGTTGTGTTTTTTTTTTTTTTTTTTAATTATCATCTCTCTGGCATGTAACATGTAGATTACTTGGCAGACACTTGTGTTTAGATCATAATGCAGTAAAATATTTCGGTACTTATGTATTATCGCAACCACATTCCACATGTCTCTTAATTCTTGCAGTTATGGACCAACAATTCTTTGTGGAATGGCAGGGGGTGGGTAACGTACTAATCGGCTATTTGTGACATTGGGTGATCACCCAGGAGCGGTAGTAAACCCCAAATTCCTGTACCAGCTTGACATCATTCAAGGAACGATTTTTATTATAAAAAACTGGGACCCGACAGTGCAAACAGAACACAGCAGTGAAAAGTAAAACGGAGTGATTGTTCCTAAGCCCAAAGCCAGAGTGACCTGACTATATGTAAAAACTGTGAAAATAAGTAGTTATGCCATGATTACAACTGTGTTTCTTTCTACTTTAGCAAGAAATGGATCTGTAAAACACATGCTGTGGGACCAAAAAAACATACTCCTTTCAACCGCTGACATTTTGTCGCTAATTGCTATTCCCTTCCCCGGAAATGTATAGATTGACAGTTCCTAAACCATAAAAAAGGTGGAAAAACAAGGTGTAGAAACATGATACTTTTACCAGTGTGCTCGTCTCTCACTTAAGCGACATAAGACAGGATACCACTGCTGGGGGCCAACAGACTGTCTAGGATGTAAACAGAAGATCCCAACAAGTCAGTACATTTCTTTCACATGGTGCTCAGCTCATCTGAAGTCCGCATAACAGTACACAAAAACTATCCAGTTTACTGATTGGTCAAAACTACTCGCATAAAGGAGAATGACTCCCTTCTCCATACTTTCAACAATTATGACCGATTAGGAAAAGAGTTGCGAGACATTTAGAATGTGGTTGCGATAATACACGAGTACCAACATTTCTTTTTAATTTGCATTTCTGAATCGCAACTTTCAGTTAGCAAAAGCAAGGGATGGTAATTTCACAAAATGGAATAGTATAACAAAGATAAAATTGCAACTGCACCACCCTTAGGCACACAATCCCCGGTGGTGGTGGTGCTGCGGTAGCGTTGTCGCCTCACAGTAAGGCGCTGTCCGGTTCGACTCTCAGCTAGAGCGTCTTCTGCATGGAGACATGCATGAATGGGTGTTCCTTTGTTGAAGGTTATGCGTCAGGGCTGGCAACTCGGTACGTAAAAATCAACTGCAAATCATTAGTGGACCGGAGTTCCGCTGTGGCGACCCCTAACCGGGAAAAAGCCAAAAGACACAACAACAACCACCCTTAGGCACACACTTGTATGAGACTCTGATATGCATGCAAACACAAAATATTAACCATATATAAGACAAAAATACAATCTGCATGACTGTGGAAATGGACAAGAGAACACAGTCAGTTAATATCCGTAAAATTTCTCCAAGTAGTCTAGAGTATTGACTAATGATAATATAAACACAGTTTTCTTCTCTCTTGCTCATACTGTCTAAATCTCCCCACATTAACTTACTTTAGCAGTGGTTCTTTTGTTTTTCATTCAGGCTGACTCCTGTATTAATCACCTGACCCAGTAGGAGACTGCTACTCATTGCTTTGTCCAGTGGGACACGTTCAGAACGTTGAATGTTCTGAATGTGAAAACCAAAAAAAAAAAAGATAAACCAAAAAAGGTCAAAATCCACAATGTGAAGTGGTTTTAGTTTGTTGCCCGAGATTGCAGTTAAGTGGAGACTGGGTTTTTGCCCTTTCTCCACTGTGGTGCAGTCTGTGTATTGATATATATAATTAGCATTGCCTTTCCTGCATAGAAAGTGTCGTCTTTACCTTTTTTCTTTTCCAGTTTTTGAGTTTTGACCTTTTGTGGCTGATCTTTTTTGGCTTTGATATTCAGAACATTTGACCTACTGAATGTAAGCTTCCTAGCCACTGGCCACCATTAAAGTCAATTTCTGCCCCCCCCCCCAAAAAAAAAAAATGGCAGTTGGACCTGTAATAAGGTGTTTTATAGGTGAA
This sequence comes from Protopterus annectens, assembly GCF_019279795.1. Taxonomy (NCBI): domain Eukaryota; kingdom Metazoa; phylum Chordata; order Ceratodontiformes; family Protopteridae; genus Protopterus; species Protopterus annectens. The sequence continues at coordinate 1,193,990,347 of NC_056729.1, read as the reverse complement.
TATTAGGCTAGTTGTCCTTTTGGACTTTAAGTCTAGCCAGTTTCTATTAGTGAGCATCAAACTCCTGTACCTTTTGTCTGTTCGGAAAACATATTAATCATTTTGGCAACCTCCTCACCCCCAATTCTATGTTTGGGAGTAGGTGCAAATGCTATGCTATTTAGAATACAACCTGGACGAGAAAGCAGACTTTTGTTTAGGGAAATTAAAACTCCCTCATAGTCCAAAAAATAGGAACATCTTCTGTAGGAACATCTTCTGTTAAACTTTATTTTGTAATTTTCTGAGGGGCTGCAGCCCAGTACAATTAACCACTCCTGCCTGTTTCTTTTTATGAAGCTTCTAACTTTACATATAACTTTGCAATATTAATCCCCTGCTAGAGCTTCAGGAGTCTGCTGTTTTTTTTTGTTCTTCCTGTAAATCATCCAATAAAGTTATTCTGACTGAGGTTAGTTTTCCATTTTTGTTGTTAAAGTACTTCACCCCAGCTGGTATTTTCTTCGTGAATTTCTTTAAAGTGTATTTAATTTTTTTATCCAAGTATACTATGCCTCTCTCTACTACCTAAACTGCTTTAATAAGAGTATTAACTCGGTGACTTTCAGAATGAAACTCCGATGCTTCTGGACACGCATCTTTGATCAGTCAAAAAAGCATGCTGTATTTTCCATGAATTCCATTTGTAAAGGGTGCTCATTAAACCCCCACCTCTCTCTTTCTTTTTTTTTTTTTTTTTCAAAAGGAGAGAGGTCGAGGGGACTACTAAATTAAATTCACTGAAGATACACTCGAAAGATGAAGTGTTTTACAGTGACAAGTAATATGAACGTAGAGTTACATCATCTTTTTTAGGGTGCAGGTACAATAAAGTAACACATTTGTTAGTATTAAATCCTTGCTGCTGTGTATATCTGACCTTTCTTCTAATCTTTGCCAGGCCCTTTTTATCCTGTCAGGAACTCATTCTGTGTGGAGTTTCTGCCATAGATATATATTAATTTGTACCAGCATGCTTTATTTCCAGACATTATGCAGTGTCAGTAATATAGAACACTGTCTTCCAGCTTATCTTCATGCAGAGTTCTGTGAGACACTTAAGTGCTGTCTTTTCCCTACTGTTTGTACTCTTTTTGATGTCTTTTATACGTTCACAGACACTTACAGGGCTATTGATTTGTGAAGATTTTAAGAATCCTAACCTTTCATTCCCATATTTATATAGGGTCTATGTTTGAGCATCAAAAAAAAATTACAGCAAACTGCTAATAATTGAATGTTAATCAGAGGATGGGGGTGGGGGGGCTAACCCCCCAACTATATACTCCAAGATTGCACTACAGTGGGAATAGGGCAAATTTAAAAAAGGTTTCCTTCGCTTACCTTGCACATCACAGTACTTCCTGGTTGTTGGCCAACACTGGTCATTCGATGAATTCTTTTTCACTGTTGAGCTTTTTCAGTATGTTAAACTTTCACCGTTTAATATTCGATCATTAGCCATTTGTTGTAATTTTTTTCTAAGTGCGAACATAGACCCATTTATGTATGAATAATCCAGTGATGGACACACCAAAACTCTGGTAGGACATTGCACGTCCCCTGCCTGTAAGGCATAAGGATGATGCAACTGGAGGTGAATTTGTGGTTTCCCAACCATTCCTCCAACTTGCATTTGAATAGGGTAAATGAAGTACTCTGCTTTATGGGGAGTGGGAGTCTGTTCCATAGGAGTGTGATTTTCTGTGATGCAATACCTATCACTCCATCTTCTGTTTGTTAAAATAGAGATTGAGATCCCTCGAGTGAGTGTTCCCTTTGAACTTGCAAAATGTGTAATAGGTCTGATAGGATGTGGTCCTTTGAGGCCCTGTAACCAAGCATAGGTCGCCACTCAGTAGCCTGTTTGACACTGAGAAGGGGGACATTTAGCCCTTATTTATTTGCAAGAAAGTGTTCTTGTCACTCAAATTGGATCAGTTGTCTGGACAGGTACATACCAAAGTATGGTCATTGCATTTAAAATGGTCAGTCTTTGTATGGTTGGGGCTAGTCCTTAATAGGTCACCATGTTCCGAGATTACTCTCCTATACTAGTAAGTAAACCACCAGCCACAAGGCAGTGAAACTGAATAATAAAATTCTTAATTTGGAATAAATGAAATTAAGCAGAGCACTTTGTAAAATGAAATACTAATATTATAATAATGAAAATAAAAATGATTATTAAATAATAATATATATATTATAGGTAAAGCCGTACTTGTACAGGATTAATGTATATATTATAGGTAAATCCGTACTTGTACAGGATTAAATAAAGTGAAGTATTTAAACAGACAAATAGCATTAAGTAAAACATATACACCTATGCTGGTCCTACTGCTAAACACTAACTGAAAGATTTGCTGAATTGTTTGTTTCTTGATTTACCTTATTATTTCTCTCTTGATTACATTTTATTAGCTACAGGAGTCCTGCAGACAATGTCTTACCAGTAGAAAAAGTACTGATCACACTTCAGAAGTCATGTAGCTGCTTTCTGAACCTGGATTCCTAGGTTCCATGCTTTCTGGTTTGGTTTAGAGTTTAGATAAAGAACCAAACAGCCACTTTGTAACTCCAAAATTGAAGACCCCCCCCAACAGAAGGAGCATACACCTGTACAAATACCTTGCATTCTAATCACAGCTTTCCAATAATTACCTGCCACAGTACATAGATCATCAAATAATATATGGCAAGGTGCCATCATACTCAATTCACTGGTAGCCTAAAAGTCACATAACATCTTGCCATAATCATTAAAGTTGGAACTAAGGAAGCGCACACCTGTAACAACACTTCGTAGTCTCAGTGCATGCTTCACTATAATTGTCAAATCCGGTACCTGAACCATTAGAAAATTCAGCTTCATTACAAAGTATTTCTAGCACTGGTTGTGCAAAAAAACAAGTTTCATCTCGCCTCATAAACACAGTTGTGATGAAGGGACTCCCAGAATAAAAATCGATTCACAATCTGGTGTAGTCACACTAACTTTATTCCACATATACATTAAAAAAAAAAAATAAATCACAGGCACATAAGAGTTAGTAAAACAGTATGCCACTTATTTTATAACTTTTGACCCCCCCCCCCCATTGTTAATCCATCATGCATTTAAAGTCATGCTATGTGCATAAAACACTGCAGTATACTTCCTTGAAAAAAATAGGTGTTTAATTCATTTAGTACCACAACCAAACATAAAAACCTAACGGATCTAATACTGTAAAGATTTCATTTTTAAAACATACGGTGAGAACACAGAGTCATTTAATCCATAGGGGCCAGTTGCGTTTGGTGTATAGCTGTCACTGCAGTTCGTCTAACTCTAATCTGAATTTCTGTGGTCCTCCATTGTGGTTTACAACCAGTTGAGAACAAAAAACACTTAAAACTGTATGGGCAGCATTGTGTTTTTACCTATATTAGTGATGCAGAAAACATTAGAGGTGTTGAGAAATGAGATTATTATAAAGCAAAGCTGTATTCTGCTTTCACCTCAGTAAGGTTGAATTGGATGTCAGAATAATAAAAGTTAATTGCAATGTTTGTTGATGTACTGTTTGTCAGTCAAAGAGAATGATGCATGTCCTAGAGAATACAAAGTTATGTTTATCAATGGCTGAAGTTCTAGCACCATAGTGTAAAAAGAGTACTTCTCTGTTTTAGAAGGTAGGTTATGTTTTCAAAAATAATGTAAATATGTTTCACAGCACCACCATTAAAAACTATTGTAAGAATTACCTTTACTTGCAGCTACAGTACTGCCACGAAGATAAAACTATATCAAAAATAAAACACAGAGGCACCATCAAAAATTGTTACCTTCATGTCTTGTTAACTGTTGTATATAAACTGCTTTCTGATCTTTGTTCCTTCCTCTGATAACCACAGTGATTTGTTCTTTTCTTATGTTTTGATGATTTTTTATGCAAATGAGCAATGCTTTTATTATTGCAGTTTAGATCATTTTCAGTTGTTCTCCACCCCTCCTTCAGCCTGATAAGGCCTTATTTATGACACTATCAGTTTAGAAAACAAAACTTTATGGAGACAAGTCCCTAGGTAGCCTCTCATACAGTCATGAGTTTATAGTAATATTGGATTAAACAAAAGCGCTAACCATTTTTGGCTTGCATAAGTTTTTTGCAACTTGGGTGCACTGTGTTGGATTTACATATTCAGCTGCTGAGGTCCGGTCTACAGTGTTTGGTGTATTTCAACAATGAGCGTTGTGCTGTAATTTTATACAGTTAGACTTTGTAGTAATTGAAGCCACGGTGGTGCAGCAATAGCATTGTTGCCTCACAGCAAGAGTTTCTTCCGTTCGATTCTCGGCTGGAGCACCTTCTGTGTAAAGTCTGCATATCCTCCCCGCAGTAGAGTGGCGTTCGAAAGACATGCGTAGAATGGGCGTGCTTCCATTGAAGGTTGGGCGTCAAGCTGGCACCTCAGCACCGTAAAAATCTACTGCCAATCATTGGCGGACCGGAGTTCCACTGTGGCGACCCCTAACTGGGAAAAGCCGAAAGGAGAACAAACAAGACTTTGTAGTAGTTATGAAACAAGTGGTATGGTGGGTATATGAAATGATGTTTTAACTGTGAAATAGATGATTTAACTCCACAAATAAGAGGTAAAAAAACGAATATCTTAGAAGAGGTTATGCAGCAAGCTAATGTTCTGAGAAGGTAAGACCTCTTTGTGTTTTATTTTTGGTGTAGCTTTATCTTCATGGCAGTACTGTAGCTGGGATTCGTAGACTGGACAGAGTCCACTTACAGAAACAACAATTGAAAAAGACTGCTCTGCATGGAGGCCTCATGAGTAAATAATTTAATGTGTAGCTCGAAACGGCCTCCTCATGCTCAGCAAGCATTTGTCCCAAACAACCTGATGTTGTTACGACATTCAGGGGGTGGCACTTACTGGGTAGCTTGGTAAGCTGTAAGATAGTCACTTGTAATTCATCTCACTGCATCTGCACTAGACAGTTGCAGCAATAGGCCAGGCGTCACAGCCATGCACTGGATATCTTAATAGGTTGTCTGAGCTACATGGCAGTGCGCCCTGTGTCTTGGCATAGCTTCTTTGGGTTTCTAGTTCGTTTGCATGCACATGAGGAATGCATTGTGTGTAAACATTTCAAAGTGAGCTGTGAACTGCATACGTTTAGCAGCTAGACTTTTTTCTGAATTGTGATCCTACATATGACTTGTCATTTACCCACAACTAACCTTTGTGCTTAATCTTAATCTATTGTATAAACAAGGCACTACACACAGCATTCAGAAACAGAGTTGGATACTAAGGATGAGCATTACAGTATATGACAGATCTGATTGATTAAATTACTTTGTTAACCAGAGTTCTGCTTTACCACTTCTGAGTGCAGTATTTTGGACTTATCTTCCTTGTGCATGTATTGTGGCTTTCACTGATTCTTAAATAGCTCCTTAAGTGTGTTTTAGATAGGCTTATAAAGAGTATGGGCAATTTAAATTTTGAAAGATAAATTAGAAAACTTGGAAAAGGATTTATTAGTGTTATTTACATAAGGAGCAGTGGGCCTTGTCAAATGGTATCCCAAATGCATTACTGTTGCTTCTGACTGGAGGGGTAGACAGTTAATATTTATTTTTTAGGGCTTTGGTATGGGATTTGATGGCTTCTAGCATTGTGATCTCTAAACCAGCAGTTTTACATGTGCACTTCATACCAAGCTATTCTGTATATTATAAAAGATGGTACAAGGAGAAGATGAAATTACATTTTTAGACCAAGTAAAAAAGCAACCTTGATTTTTCATAACTAACTTAATCATAACATTTTTAAAAACTTCACTTGAATCTTGTGGGGATGCATCAGAAGAAGTGTGCTCAGAGAAGTGCAGGTAAACACCAGAACTCCTGCTTCCTTGCATCCCTTTTTACTTATTGATCTGCTAGTTTTCTAAGTCACATCATGCATAGGTAATTATTTTATGACCCATCAGACCTTTAGCCAGATTGTCATGGCTGATGTTTCCATTAGAGAATATGTTTTGGCTTTTGGCATGCAAGGCTTTCTTTGCTTTTTAGGTCAGTCATTTCGGACAATATTTTCTTGTTATCAGTATTTTATAAGGCACTTTCCATTCATTGAGGTTGATTTTTGTAGGAACTTTAATCTCTTTTTCCCTTGTGATAGCTACTGTTCTTCAGATGGGTTGGATGTATGCTGCTTGGCTGTGGCAGGTATTCACAAACTAGGCCCCAGAGTTCAATGATTCTCCCAAGTCTGTCCTATAGTCCGTTTCTTAATGTAGCATCTTAATTTCTTAGCATAGTACAACAATCTTTTTTTTTTTTTTTTTTATAGTTAACCCATAAGTGCCCAGGTAATCTATTCAGATGTGTTGCATTGCCTGTTAACTCTCATATAAAATTGTGGCATATAATGTGCCGCCCTCAAAAGGGGTGGTGGTGCATTTTCAAGCCTACCCAGTTTTCAGAAAGAGAGTAAAGAGACCAGTGTATAGTTTAGGGAGTGTGATGTGGCAGCAGTTTCAGGCAAGTTTTCAGAAAAAAAAATAGGAGATAAAATTTTTCCTTGTTAGGTTAATAGCAGGTAGACCGAGGATCAAACTCTTTGTTTACATTTCTCATTAATAATTTAGCTACAGTATTTCAGCATTGCATGCTGCAGCTTGTGTTCTAACTAAAGCAGTCACATTTGCTGTTCTTTTCCAAGTTTTTATTTACCAATGTTGTGTGTGTGTGTGTGTGTGTGTGTGTGTGTGTGTGTGTGTGTGTGTGTGTGTGTGTGTGTGTGTGTGTGTGCACATGCATACTGTTATGCAGGATGCAGTGTGGATTTAAAGTGACAGATGTATACATCAATGTTTGTAAGACATTTTGTGTTTGAGTTATATAAAGGATCGCTTGTCTGTGACAAAGGCTTGTTGCTTTAGTACAGTACCTGGGTTTCATGATTTTGGAAATTATTGTGACTGAGCTCATCAACAAAGTTTTAAGACCCTAGTTTTTTTGTTTTTTTTTATCTAGTTATGTAAAGTATATCTTTCTTTACCAATTTGATTTTTCCTTGCTATCTGTCATGTCTAGTACCCCTCTTCAATTCCTATAGCCATGACCACACTGTAGTATGGAATATCAGGGAAAATGGCAGGGAAATGATTTTGAAATCCCATGGGAGAATAGGAAGAGGATTATCTGATACAGTACCACCCTGACAGCTGGCAGTAGTTTTTTTTAATGCATGCCCAACGCATAGTCCTACCTCCTTGTTGTTTTTATTATTTATTTATTTTGTTTTAGCAGAGCTGGAGTCTCTAGTCTGCACAGTGTTCACTTCCTGTCTACCTATTTCATGCTAGGCAAGCCAATAAAATGCTGACTATACCAGCCTACCCTCTTAGATGACTCCAGAAGAAGAGTTCCACAAAAAATAAGACTGCAAAAGTTTTTAGTTTTTGTTTGTTGGTCCAGTAAAATTATTATTCTTCCTTTGCACTTTGCCCTTAATTGCTGCAGAGTATCATTCAGATACTGTTAATTTATTTTCCTGTTAGAGCTCACATTTCATCAGGGGTTTCTTGGTTGGGAAGAAGACGGCAGCTGATTTTAAGAGATGATGTAGACCTGATTCAGAAGCGAATCTGAATTACTTGTAATGTTGTTTTTGTTTTTTTTTTTTTGGGGGGGGGTGAACGTAATAAACCCAGTGGACAGAAGTGTCCATTTTCAGGGGAACTTGTTCATTCTTGCTTAGTGGGTAAATTGAGGCTGAGGGAATCAAACCCTGTACGATAGGAAGTAACTCATTAATAGTCTTATAGCCTTAATCCTCTATGATGCCAGAGATAGAAAATAGTATAGTATTAGAAATAACTACACTGTATTATTTTTTATTTTTAAGGCTGATGGAGTTGTATCATTTTAAGTGGGCACTGTCCATAGCAAAAAGTTCAGGTTTTGCAAAATTAAGTCTGGTAATGGGAATGGGTTTGGTGCAAATCCCCTCCACATCTTCTTGGTTTTGTCCAGTGGCTACCGTTTTGCCTGTCCCTTAAACCCGTTTTCTTCCTGTCTCTTGGACATAAGATGGGTACCTCCAGCCTGGCAAGAGCCCTTCTTATTCATTCCTGGTCCATGGGACCTTATCAGCCCTTTAATTCCCTGGAGAAGTGAGTGGGGGGAGTGGGATTGTTTGCTGCTGGACCCATACAGCTCCCTTTTTAACCTATGGGAGTTATTTAATCCTGTGGCAACTCTTTTCAGCTCCACAGGTGCTGCCTGCTATGAAAATGCTTGCATGTTTTCAAACACATATCTTTCCCTTGGATTTTAGTGCTGTGCACCCTGGGCAGCATATTCTCAGTGGGACCATTCGTCATGAGAATGACACTCAGTACAACCCAAGTAGTGAGTCAGACCTACTCGCCCCTCCCCCTGAGGATGGACAAGCCAGAAATAGCCCGTCACTGCCATCCTTCCCAGCCTCTCAACTCCAGCTTACAAGTGGCTAATTCAAGCAGAGTTCATGTGGGTCATTGTGTGGGGCTTCATCCTCTTACACATTTGGGGTGGGCCCAAGTTATTAGTACTTTTGGTTTGAGTAGGCATGTTACTACTGAACTTAAGATACAGAGAAATGGATTCAGTTACTGCTTTCTGAGCTTCCTAGTTTTATTCAAAGGTGTGCAGAGTTGTATTAATTTGCTCTGATTGATAGATGCTGCATATTCAAAATGAGTGGGTACTATTTGATGACCTAAGCCCTCGTGAAGCCAGTAGATTTCTCATTTATCTGGTTATACAGTGAAGTATTAAGTCTGAACATATGTATATTACATTCTTACTGATTTGGTGTTAGCAATGCATGCTTAGAGTTATTAGTTGAAATTAGTTGATATTTTTGCCTTCGATGATCATCGTTCTATGTGGAATGCATACCAATGACCCTATATCAAACACTTCAGTTGCAGGGTAAGGTAGGGCTTGCATGTTTGGTGATTAACCTGCTTGGTACTCTGTTCCCAGGTTGTTGGCTCCACCTCTTGGGTCAACTCCTGACCTTCCCCTTAACATACTAATTTCTGGAAATCTGCAAGAAAACCCACTTTAGATATCCTTAGCCTGCTGGAAGCCTAGGATTTTTCAAAACATATGTTGATTTTTTTTTGAATAGTTTGGACTTCTTGCTGCGTCCATTATTTGTGTCCTTGCAAGAAATAAGTTTCTGTAGTGAACTGTCATTTAAAATGCATGCTCTGTTTGGCTCCCTCTTGTAACCCCCAGAAAATTGTATAATTTGTGCAGGATTTAATGATGTGGCAACATTTTTTAGGGAATGCTCTCAACTAAAAAGAAAGCATGCAGTCACTATGGTGAATGCGATGGGAGAAAGAGAGCGTGCAGTCACTATGGTGAATGCGATGGGAGAAAGAGAGCGTGCAGTCACTATGGTGAATGCGATGGGAGAAAGAGAGCGTGCAGTTACTGTAGATCAGAGCATGTGTACATACCTTTAAGAAGCTTTTCCAGATGTAGCACATGCATATAAATACAGAGCACATGCAGGCAGTAGTGCCATTTTGAAAGAGCAGCCAGATGTATGAGTGTGGTAGTCGGTCTGTTTATAAGTTTATTTAAGTTTGTTACAAAGCCTCATTTCTGATGTGTTTGTGTGTAATAAAGCTACTTGAACAGAACCCACAAATGTTCATCCATTTTATCCTGACCAGACAAGCAACATGGTGTCAGAATTGGGATTAAGAGAGCTACTTCTACAAGCCATGAGGTGCAGAGTTGAAGGTGAAGGCAGACTAAGCAGGTTGCATGAAATGGATTAGAGGCAAATGAAAAAGAAACGGAAATTAGCTAAAGGTAAAGAAAACTGCACACATTATTCATTTGGAAAAGAAAATGAAACTGCGCATTTATAAGGCACAAAGTGCATTATTACTCAAACGAGTAGCACAAAAACATATTATTAAGCAAACGAAAGGCACAAATCGCAGTATTAATTAAACAAAATGTTCAAAACCACCATATTTGATAAAACTAGCAAATCTATTCACATAGGGCTCAGAATTTCCTTTGGTTTGCATAATGAGCAAGTTTAACGTAAAACGGGCACAAGAAAACTTTAATGAGCATAAGAGGTTAAAAAGGCACAAGTACAATAAAAGGGCAAATTAAGCTTAAAGAACAAGGTGACTGCATGTTTTTAAGAGACTGTGTTTGGGCACAAACTACTATTTGGCATTGACTGAAGCCATTCAAAGCATAACTAGAGTTGTTCGAAGTATCTCAGTGTGTGCAAAGTGTTTGCAGTGTGTGTGCTTTATTATAGTGCAATTATTTCAAAGAGTTTGTGTGTGCAAAGTACAGTTATATTGCAAAGTGCAGTCAAACTACAGCCAGTTCGGAAAGTTTCTTGTGCTGTGTGCATTTATTCACAGAAAGCCACCATTTCAGAGTGTTTCTTACACTGTGTTGAGTTATTTCGCAAATTACAGCCATTTTGAAAGGTTCTTGTGCTGTGTACAGTTTATTTGCAAAGTGTATTCATCTCGAAGTGTTGCTTACTTTGGGCTTTTTCCATTGTGTACAGTTTATTCGCAAAGTACAATCATTTCAAAGTATTTCTTACATTGATAAGGAGTGGTTTCATAAAGTTCAGTGATTTCAAAGTAAAGTACAGTGATTTTAGTGTGTTCTTGTGCTAAGGAGTCGTATTTGGCAAAGTGCAGTTATTTCAAAGGGTTTGTTGTGCTATTGGGCATAATTACAAGTACTGGCATATATATTTATCTGTGTGTATGTTCGTACATAATTTCAGGCACCTTCACTACTGTGTGTTGATATGGCAGAGGCATTTCGCAGACCAAATCCACTTATGTTTGATCATAATATAGCAGAGAATTGGAGAGTATTCGAGCAGGAATACGATATTTTCATACAAGCGTTTGTTTCTGACCAAGATGCACATACAAGGGCATTCATTCTGCTTAACTTAGGTGGGTCAGAAGCCATTGAAAGAGAGCATTCATGTGTGTATGCACCAGAAGTGTATACAAGAGAAGGTGCAAACCATCATATTGTGGTACCGGCTGAATCAAGGGAAGACCCTGAGTGTTTGAAATGTAAATTTAGAGAAATATGCAACCCCCAAACATAAATTTAGAGAAATATGCAACCTCCCCAGACAGATGTTACATTAGAGAGGCACTTATTTTATACAAGAGACAAAAAGCCAGGTGAAACTTTTGCAGCTTATATCACTGACTTGAGAAACAAAGCTAAAACGTGCAGATTTGGTGACTTGAAAGATGAGTTAATAAAGGACAGACCTAGAGCTATCATAGACAGTATGCAACACGTGGCTAGCAGAAACAGGCCTAAGCACATGACAGCTGCAACCCCTGTAAATGTAGCAGGGAGAACCTGTAGCTTTCTAGCAAGTTGCAAGACTAGCTCAGTAAAAAGGGCATGCTCAATGCAGTATAAGGGTGAGTCAGCAAAACCCAAATCAAGTCTCTTATTGTTAACTGTCGTAAATGTGGTGCCAACCATGAGTCTAAAAGATTAGTGCTTGCCATTTGGTCAGCACTGCCACAAGTGTAAAAAAAATGGAATCATTTTCAAAAGTTTTGTAAATCAAGTAAACCTCATTCAGTTATTTAGAAAGGTCAGTCAAAAAAGCAAGTTGATCATATAGAGAGCTGCAACCCTACTTTCTATTTAGATGGTGTAACAATGGTCATTGAAAATGTTGAAGTAGTAGATTTATTGGCAAAGAACAAAGTATTTTGTACTGTCCTGATCAGTAGTAAACCCACAGAGCTCAAAGTAGACACTGGTTGAAAGTGTAATGTAATGTCAGCAGAAACAGTTGCTAAAATGAGGGCTGGTGAGCAACTTAATTTGGTCAATTATGCAAAGTCTGTTGCTTATGGAGATGATGAGATTCAAACCAAAAGTTCAGTAGTGCTTTCGTGTTATTTGGCTGGGAACAATTACAGCTTCCAATTTTATGTAGTCCGAAGACCCGTGCAGTCATTACTAGGTCTCAGTGACAGTTTGAGAATGAAACTGCTTTGTTTACCAAAGAAGTACATCATGTAAGCACATGTCCCAGTTCCAGCTTCAGTGATGCTATTTTCTCAAAGTATGCTTATGGCAGCCCTACACTTGTGTACTCCATGAAAGTAGACCCAGAGGTCAGTCTAGTGGTCAGACCAGCAAGATGACTTCCAATAGCTACGCAGGACACATCAAGGTCCAATTTGACAAAATGGTACAGCAAGGTGTGATTTTTCCAGTCAGGAAAGTTCTGGACAGAGTGCGTGAAGTGAATTTCAAGCTCAGTCCTCTGAATTGCAAATTCAGACTACCAGAAGTTACTTCTGTAGGTTATTTACCAGTACAGGCTTACGACCAGATCCTTCCAAGCAAGCAGCCATTCTTGAGATGCCAGCTCCAGACAGTGTCCAAGCTCTACAGCGTTTTTGGTTATGGTTAACTATTTGGGCAAATTTATCCCTGAGTTCAGTGAGTTTTCAGCACCTTTAAGAGAGTTGACATGCAAAAATGTTGCATGGTCATAGTTGGAACAACACCAGAGAGCTTTTGATAATATCAAACAGCAAATTGCCAGCCCATCTACATTAAGGTACTATGATATCCACAAACCGGTAGTTCTTTCCGTGATGCTTCAAAGTTCAGTCTTGGCGCAGTTGTTCTTCAAGAGGGCAGACCTGTTGCCTATACATGTAGAACTCTTACCCAAACTGAGATGCGGTATGCTCAAATAGAGAAGGAACTTTTGGCAATTGTATTCGCATGTTTGAAGTTCCATGATTATATTTATGGCCGAGCAATCCAGATAGAAACTGACCAACCTTTAGTTACTATTTTAAAGAAGCCTATGAATTCCACTCCAGCAAGACTACAAAGAATGATGCTCAAATTGCAAAAGTATAATTTCAAAATGGTCTATACAAGGGGTAAACTTCTTTATCTGGCTGATACCTTATCCAGATCACCCAGAAATACCACGGTACAGCTTGATGCAGAGAATTTTGACTTTGATGTCATGGAATTGCATAATTTTTCTACTATGAGACTTGAGCTGAGAGATTATACAAAGACTGATCCAGTTTTGCAAAAGCTCAGCCACTTCATCAATGTAGGATGGCCATAAAAGCTATCCTGTGTACCGCCAGAAGTGAAACCTTACTTTCCATACAGAGAATGAGATGCTGATGGAAAATGGTATCATTTTCAAAGAGCCAAAAGTTGTTTCTACTTTTTACAATGTAAATATATTCAGATTTTACATCGTGGCCGCCCAGGTTTCTGATCCTACCAAAAGAAGGGTGAGAGAACTAGTATTTTGGCCTTCTCTAGGAAAAGATATTGATAAAGTTCTTTCATCTTGTTCAGTGTGCAACAGTACTAAGCGCATTTGCAAAAAGAACCTCTTCAGCTAAGCCAAATTCCTGAACTATATTGGTCAACAGTAGCAACTGACACATTTGAGTGGAACAGTCAACATCACTTAGTATTGCTAGACTTTCTTATTCGAACTAGTTTGAGATCAATTACCTAACCGAATGTCCAGTGCTGTTATTACTAAGATATAATGTCATTTCTCAGTCTGTGGTAGTCCACACAGTTATTTCTGACAGCATTTCTCAGTTTACCAGTCAATTGTTTCAGAGATTTGCTAAAGAGTGGGACTTTATCCATGTTACTAGCAGTCCTGAATATCCACAGTCAAACGGCCTTGCTAAACGTGCAGTACAGAGTACAAAGCAATTACTGGAGAGGTCAAAGCGTGACGATACTGATATCTTCTTGAATTTACTCAGGCTCAGAATAAACCCTGTGACAACCAACTAGGCTCGCCTGCTCAGAGACTTCTATCTAGACAAACCAGAACAACCTTGTCTATCAATTCTAGTTTGTTGGAGCCTAATGCTAAAAACAACAGAGCAATCTAAGCCCAACTTTTTAAGAAGTGTTCTTCTGAGAAGTCCATAATAAAAAGAAAAAAAGGAGCAGGTTTCTTCATCAATTAAAAGAAGGAGAGACTGTGAGGATGCAAACGGTGAAAGGCTTTGATTGAATTGGTCAAGTGAGAATTATATGTACCGAGCCGAGATCCTACTTAGTGGAATCTGAGGGTATAGAGTACAGGAGAAACCGCAGACATCATCTTCCTGTGTCAGAAATGATATTGCAGTACTGTACCTGTGATACAGACTGTAGACCTCAGAGCGCCCCAGACAATGTTCGTACTGAGGAACATGTCGCAGAATCCATTCCTGTTCCTGATAGTTTCCCAGATAAAGATGAACATTCCTTGAAGACTGTCCCCATTGCTAGATCCAATTCTGACTTTAATGTTACACGATCAGGTTGTATTTCCAGACCTAGTGTAAAATACACAGCAACTTGGACATAATTGTTGTATATGTGTCTAATTTTGTATGATTTCATGTCCGATAACTAGTTCTGTATAATTGCATGTCAGACTATCATTTCTGTAAATTGCATGTCATGGAATACTGTCCTTTCGTATAAGGACTATTTCTCAAAGAGGGAGGATGTAGAGCACAGTGTGTGTGTGTACCTTTAAGAAGCATTTCCAGCTGTAACACGTGCATGTAAATACAGAGCACTTGCAGGCAGCAGTGCCATTTTGAGAGACCAGCTAGAGTGTTAACATGTATGAGTGTGGTAGTCGGTCTGTTTATAAGTTAAAGTTACAAAGCCTCATTTCTGATGTCTGTGTGTAATAAAGCTGCTTGAACAGAACCCATGCATGTTTGTCTGTTTTATCCTGACCAGACGAACGACAGTCACCATGGTGGCGCCTCTTTGGCCCTCTTCAAAAGGAACCTTGACGATTGGATGGGAGAAAGGAAATTCACCCGGGGGTCATGTCAGTCGCCCTGCTAGACAGGGGTCCAGGGAAGTAAATAGTGTGGGAAGAAATAGCCAGGGAATTGTTATGGCTAGGCCTGTATAGGGCCAAAAGCCTAGTACCAACCTATGAATGAGATGGGAGAAAAAAAATGTGCAGTCCCCATGGTGAATGAGATGGGAGAAAGAAAGCTTGCAGTCACCATGGTGAATGCAATGGGAGAAAGAAACGTGCAGTCACCATGGTGAATGCGATGGGAGAAAGAGAGTGGTAGAAGATGGCTCATTGTTTTGACATTTCCCTCCCTGTCTGTTATTGTTCATCAAGTTTTGACACTGGTCCTCACTCCCTCTGGCCCTCATTTTTTGGAGGAGATGCACCTCTGTATAGATTTTTATTACATCTTCAGTACCAGAGAAAAAACAGGAAGTGGTGTTCAATACACAACCCTGTTTAGTTGGTATGATACAATTTGATACAGTTGTCGTGTGCTAGACTTCACCATAGTGTTTGTCAGTAGCCTGTTTAAAAGCTGTAACATTACTACAGTTTCTAATCGCTGTAGGTAGAGTATTCCATGTCTCAACAGCACATTCCAAGAAACAGTCATGATATTATTTTCACGAAAACATGTCAACAGTTTAACTTGCTCAATGTTTTAGGTCTTTCTTAAGCCTAAACACTTATAAAATGTCTGCCATTCATCTGAATACAGTAGCTTTTCTAGTTATTGTTTTTCCTTTTTCGGTTTGTTGTGCCGTCACTTTTTTTTCTCCTGTTTTTATTACCTCCTTTCAGCATTCCTAACACCTGCATTGATGTAGTGTGTCTGGTATTTGAGGTTCAGAAAACAACATACCTATCAGATGTTTCTACTCAAGTCTTCATACTTTTGTCAGCTGTTCCAACATTGGTTATTCCTGCCCTGTTTAGTACCATTGTACATATTGATACCACTAACACTGTGAGCAGTGACACGATTTGTTTGGTTTTCTCTGCTATTTTGATCAGAACTAAAAGCACTGTCATTAATTTTACCCGTTCTCTTCCTTTTACTCACTGTTTTATTTATCCTGTCTTGTTTTTTTTCCTTGCTCACCCTGTCTGACCTTATTTCATTATTATCTTTAAATCCCATACAGTTGTCATTTAGTATGGAATATTTATAATGTTGCCACTTTGATACGACTCATTTAGATTTGACATATCTGATAGTGAAAATAGTGCTTTCAATCACTAGTATATTCCTCATTTGATATTCCTTCTATAACTGCTGCGCACTGAAACCGTAATCATGTGTATTTTTCTTTTCCTTACTTCTATTTATGTTTGCAGGATTCCTTAATTTATAACAACTAAAGCACCTCTCACTGAACTTGTGTTATGATGGTCTGAAAAACAAAACACCTACATGAATGGATAACTTGTTGACCTATGCATTCATTAAAAGATCTTTCAAAGCAAGTTTATTGAAATCCATCGTGTTATGTAACAGGCCATGATTAAATAAACAAATACAAAATAAATAAATAACTAAAATGCTTGTTCACAGTGGGTGGAGCTGTTATGTCCAAGCCCTTTAAACTCAAATGATCTGATTTATGTTTTCATTATAGTCTAACACAGGAAAACACAACAGTACAGGAACAGGTATGTTTATGCTAGTTTGCTAAGTTGCAACATTTAGGTCTCTGCAAATGTAGATAATTTTGAATGAATTGTTGTCTTGCAGTAGATCAATTGAGTGTCTGCTAGTTCCTACACAAAAATACGCCAGCAGTAATATTATAGCCATTCACCCCAACCATTGATAAGGTTGTTCAGTAGCATTTTGCGTCGCATTGATGGTATTACACTGTTAGTAAAGCCACATAGTAAAAACTTGCACATAGGGGGGACATGAAGGCAGTCCTCCACAGCATTTGTATGTTAAGAATCAAACCGCTGTGGTACAAATATTACTGCTACTGTGGATGAAGTACTGAATCTTTGCACTGTGGTATGGAGATACTAAAGTTGTTGTTGTTGTGTCTTTCGGCTTTTCCCGGTTAGGGGTCGCCACAGCGGAACTCCGGTCCGCTAATGATTGGCAGTTGATTTTTATGTGCTGAGTTGCCGGCCCTAACGCACAACCTTCAACGAAGGTACGCCCATTCACGCATGTCTCCACAGTAGACGCTCTAACTGAGAATCGAACGGGACAACGTCTTGCTGTGAGGCGACAACGCTACCACGGCACCACCACCACGATGGAGATACTAAAGTACAAAATATAAATGGTGTAAAAGATGCCGTGCTTGTAATTTTATAATACAATTATAAAGTAATGGATATTCCTAGAGCATACTTAAGAAATTGTGCTTTGTACTGTCCTGTCTCAGACATGGGGAGCAAAGTAAAGATTAAAATGTGTAAAATAAAACACAACTTTTGTTCAAATGTTTTACAGAAAAGCAAAACTCAAGTGACTTACTGAGTTTCTGTGCTGTACTTCTTTGTGGTGACATGCTCCAATTGGCCACGCTTAGCTCATGACTGCTTGTTAAAGAGTTTAAGGATAGTAGGCCACCAGAGATGGTCTCATTAGGGCTACGAACAATTAGGGGGAGAAGCCACACCCTGGATAAGAAAACAGGTGTACAGGTACTCCAGTTTCCCCATAACCCTACTAGCAGCAAAAGTGAAAAACAAAGCTTCTACCAGATACCCGATACATTCCCCAGATAGAAGTGAAGCATGATCTTTGTTTCCATGCCTTGTCTGGCTGCCATATGCATTTCACAGACAGAGCATGGACGTAAAGGAAAAATAACATGCTAGACACTTCCATAATCAGCAGGTAGAATTAAACCTCAGCTGTCTCACTGCTAGGTTGAGGGTTTGTACTGCATTTGAATTTGGAAAATGCATCTTAGATTAATGACCTCCGTCACCATTGATGACACCAAATTCAGTATGAGGTCACACTTAATAACTTCTAAGAACAGCCACTCTTCGTAAATCCATTGATGTCATTATTTGGAAGCAGTAAAAATTAGCCTTTGATGAGTCATCATCAGGCTAGATGTTTGTCATTCACAATGTACTTATTGTGTGATGAGGTTCATTGCTTTCACAATGAGAAAGTCACAATCTTCTAAAATGACTGCCCTCTACTCGCAGGGCATATATAAATGAAAACACTATGACCCCATACTCAAATGATGAGATGACCCTTGGTGCATTAAAAGTTATAGTTTTAAGATTGATGGCCCCATCTTTATGCCTTCATTTTCTCATTCACCAGTGTGTTAGTTTCCATCCAGAACAGGAGCCTTCAGAATCAAACCTGCATCATCTCTCAGCAACAGCTATGTAGCAATACCTGACTGATAAAGGAAGTCGGCCCTGCATAATTCTGATCTTGTCACTTATTAACCTGACATAAGATGCTACTGTTAAACTACAGCAAGCAGGGTACTTGTGGTGTGTACTGTGAAAATATGCATGCTGTTTGTCCTTCCTCGTTTTCCTCAGAAATCCACCCTGATGGCTCATTTC
The DNA here is from genome assembly GCF_019279795.1 of Protopterus annectens. Classification (NCBI taxonomy): domain Eukaryota; kingdom Metazoa; phylum Chordata; order Ceratodontiformes; family Protopteridae; genus Protopterus; species Protopterus annectens. The sequence continues at coordinate 1,193,971,819 of NC_056729.1, read as the reverse complement.
CTGCTATGCATCCTGACACCTGTCACGTCATTTCAGGCTGTACAATACAGATTGTCAATGCAGTATAGGGGATGAGACCATAAACATGTGCCTTAGGTATTCTCTAAATTATCACTTGCGTGGCAGTTTAATTTCTAGTTTTAATGTTCATTTTCAGTTTAAATAAATATGTATATTCTACACATACATTTGTCATAATTATTACAGACATTTTCTTAACTACATTCAGATTACTTGTATACTGTCCGTAATTTCACACCTAAAATAAAATGTAGTGCAGTCAAAACAGTATTGAACACTAGACAGTTTGCTGGACGGCACAGAGATTTTGGGGTCATGGTCATTGTATTCACTCTCAAAAAGTTATGTTTATTTCAGTGTCTGGGGTTCTCATAGTATAGTTTATACCTGTTGCTTTCACTGTTGTTAAAGATAGCGCAATCTGCTAAACTGCATTATGGACACGAATGTCGTTAATGAGTAGTGAACTAAGAAAACTATGAGATGATGAGCTAATACATTTGAAGCTAGCTGTAGTAATACAGAACAGGAACACAGAATGGCAAAGACAGCAAAACGTACTTTGAGAACAACAAGTGTTTACTTTTGCATGTGGTGGAGGAAGTGTGACATCAAACATGGTTACATAATCAGCTACTGATGTGTGACCGGATCTAATTCATTAATTTTCAGTTATTATAATACTATACATTGTCCATGATAGGTAGCTTGCCATGCATGCTGACTCCTGAGAATTTGGCCATGTAGTTTACATATTAATACTCATTTATCCTTTTTATATCAGAGTTGGACTTAAAATGCTCATATCTGCCAGTGTACCTCTGTTTAGATTTTTATTACATCTTCTGCACCACCGACGTTCTGGCCACCTGTCACCTCGGTCTTCCATTTTTCTGCTTTATAGAAGCAATTGGAGCAAATCATTTTTATTATGGCCATCATATTGCAGCCACAGTAGTGTTTGCCTGATGCAGTGCACCACCCCCACTATGACAGAGTAAGGTAGCTGCAGTGCATCTGTGCGTGTTTCTGCACACATCTTACTTGTAATCTGCTGCATTTTCTCCTTGAGGCTGGCTTCTTTTGACCTTCTGTCTGTCAGAGGTCAATCAATTAATAGGAATCTCCATACCAAACTCCTTGTATCAGTTCTTAAGATACCTGCTTAACGGTTGCAGGTTGTGAATAGATGTTTAATAAATCAGGTTTTCATATATATTCGTTAATTCAATTCAATTTGGAGTGTGTATTTGTATTAACTTTAGTGCTTTTTGGAGTATTGTTAATAAATCATATCACATGCAAGCTTTGTCACATCATATGCTTTTCCAGCAATTTTGTAGATACTGCTCTATAGCATTCTACTTTCCATTATGTAAAAGAATAACGTCACTGTACATTTTGTAATCTTTGCAGGTATTTTATATGCTCTAAGTAAATCTGAATTGAGCTTGCATCTCACAGTACTGATTGAAAGTAGGCTATGAAAGCACGAGGTTGGCATAATGGGTAAGGTGTTTACCTTACAGACACAAAGTGCAGGATTTGAGTCTCATGTGAGTAGATTGGCTAGGTTTAAAATTACCCACAAGGACAGTTAGCCTAGTACTAATCCATGAATCTGTGAACTACAGAAGTAGCTTATTAATACTGCATGTTGCTGTATCCAAAGCCTGGTATCTGTCACAATGGTACGTGCAAAACAATGGACTACGTCACCTAACCCCCCCCCCCCATTAGTAGGCATCCTCAGCAACTAAGGGTGTAATCAGTGATGCTCTTTGCACTCAAATGATACATTCTGAGCATAATTTAGAAACACTGTGGCTTTTTCAAGCCATATTACGTGTTCATCTATCTAAACAAAATCCTCCAGTAGAAGGTTCCTTGTTGGCTTTCATATAGGGTTGCTAATTTAAATAAATCTTTTAAAAGTTTTAGAGGGAAAAGTTAAAACTGATGCTTGCATTTATCAAGTGTATGGGATGGCAGCATTTTGTGAAATGTGTCCATTTCTTTAAAACTGTAGTTGGGTTGAGAGGTGATAATAAGTTGGAAAGAGAAAACAATGTTTTGGCTACACCACTGTTGACACCCTGTCCAGACTATAGCCACAGCTTCTCCTCCTTTTAAATTCCCCAAATTCCAAAATAACAAAACGTAAGTGTCACTCTACCTGTGATGCATCACTCTCATATAGTACATTATCCCCTATATGCCTGATGGCTATTAAAGAACAGCATCTGGCTTTCCAACTTTGCAAACCTGAGCACAATTAATACTGAAGCTGATAACACTGATTGTAATCAGACATGTATTCTCCTCTAAGCTAGTCTTCTCCACTGTTGTGTGTTTTTTTTCTTTGACCTGGAGAGAAGTGTAGAATTGTAATGGTAAGGATTTCTGCCTATTCCCAAAATGTCCATGGTGAGAAAGAGAACTAAATCATCGTAATCAATCTGAAAATACTATACAAATAGTTATTTACTTATTTGTTTGAAGTGAGCTGGACCAGATTCCCTTTTTTTGGTGCAACATTCTTTCAATGGACCAATACAAGCTTTAGGAATGGCAGGCCCTGAAGGATTTCAGATGAGAACTAGAACTAGTGGCTGCAAGTGTCAGCTGCATTACTGTGAACAGAAAATGAAAACACTGATAGGTCAAAGTAAGATGCTTCTCTTAATAAAACAAGTCCTCCAACATTTGAGATACTAACACTACAGTGACTCAAGTTTATCTAGTACAGAAATAGTTTGAGACAGTTTAAATTTTTTTCAGGATATAAAATAAACAAGGTGATGCATTTGGTCTGCCAGAAAACATCCCAAAATAAACAAAGATAAAACAAACACTACATCAGTAAAATATGTTCGCACACATGGTTTGGTACGGCAATACCCACATTTATGTGACATTTAAGTGGAAACTGCTGGCAGGGACTGTCTGAGAAAGTGGGAGATCCTCATTACTGCAGACTGGTTAAGACTCAAATGCATGCTGGGAAGACTGATGGCAGGACTCCTGCAGGCTGACGGCAGGACTCCTGTAGACTGAGGTAGTCAGACTCCTGAAATGTAAGGGGTTGGAGTTGCAGGATCCATACCGATGCCTGACTTACTTTCCTGACTCCTTTCTGCCCGTACTATCAGTTCAAATCATACAATAGTCGGTAAATATTTCTAGTTTAATAATATATGTGGCCTTACTCCTGTCATTTAAAACTTCAAAGGTTATCTACTTGAGGAACATGCTTTAATTTAGCGATGGTAGTTATTTCATGCTCATAGGTTGCCTTATTAAATGTTTCAGTTATTTTATCATAGGTTCACAGGTAGTTAGGAGGCATGTGAACCAGGAGACTGAGCCTAACCAAATTTACTAATTGATGTAGAGCACTCTGGTTAAGTGACCTGTTCAGAGTTGCATGGTAAACAAATGGAGTCTGATGGAATCAAACCCTCTACTACTGGAGGCAGTTTGTTAATAGCTCCTAGACTTGATCTACACTAATTGTCTGACCATATCTTTGTTAATGGAGTTAGGCCACTCCTCCACATGGGTCTGTTTCAGAATGGGGGCTCTGTTTAAGTCAGTTGTCTAAAGGAAATGGTGATGGGAATCAAACCCAAGACTGTACAGGGTGCATGTGTATCGGACATGCTCTTAAACCTATATGGTAAACTGACAGACCAAATGCATCACCTTCTTGTACTTTTCATTAAAGTTAGTTAATGCCTCAGCCTTGAGGTATATCTTTATTTACTTTTTTGTTGAGTAGGTTATACCTCAAAGGTGAGACATTAACTATAGTCTACAACAAAATTAACATAGCTAACAGATTTTATAATAGATAATGTAAACCTGTAAGTCCATTTGACACTGCATTTGTATTTGCTGCAATACCAAAGTCACAAGTATTTTGCCTTAAAAGCGAATTTTTATTACTAAACTAGCTCTGCAAGTTGATTCACTGTATTTGTTTGTTTCTAAACTGTTTTGCACTTTAAAAGTTTGTTTTTTGCTTAAATTAACTGGTAGGCTACACATGCAAGTGCGCTAGCCGGTTTAAAGCATTTACTGTTTGTTACTGTATCTATTTTTTATCTGTTTGTGAAAAAAAAAACAAAAACAAAAAAAATCCTTGTTTCCCCGCCTTTACTGAACTAGAATAGTCCAGTCTTCAGATTTTGCTGATCTCTGGGCTGTGTCATAGTTCCTGTGTTGTCCATATCCTTATTTGGATAGGAGGAAGCTTCTTTGTTCACCAGTGGGAGTGGGGAGCACTGAGCAGCCTATTTGTCCCTAAAGGAGTGGTTCCAGCCCAGCAACTTGTAGTTTATTGGCCATTTTGGGCCATTTCCTAGCTCTTTCTAAGCCCCTGCTATAAAGCCCGCTTTAGCGCGAAGTTGCGCATAGCGCAGCATCGGGCAGCGTTGGTTAATCAAGTTTAAACTATGTCTGGCTCCGCTAAGTCTGCCCTATAGTTTTTCCCTTAGAACTGCTCTACTTTCAATCTAAACAGTCTATTCTCTATCTGAAAAGCCCAGCACTTGCTCCTAAAGCATTTTTACACAGGTAAAGCACTCTTAAACAAAAAGAAAGCACTACATCTACTTACAATCCCCTTGAGTACCAATTTCCCTATAGGTCCATTCTGACTCAGTTACACAGCAATCCCTTACACTATTCTAGCATGTCGAAGGGTCAATTACTGGCGTCCTGTCCAGTTCAGCTGGTGAATCTGGGAATCTTGTGGCAATGTTACAACTGCCTCATGTACACAGACAACCCTCTCCTCCTCCCAACAAATACAAATATATGTGAGAGATGCAACTATATAGCCAAACTGGAGGCTGAGCTCCCTCGACTCAGTACTGGCAAAACCAGTCAGGAGGAGAAGGTAACCACACACACCACACACCCAGTCTCACATAGACCTATCACAACTACAAACCAAACACATAAACACACAAAGACCTATCACAACTACAAACCAAACACATAAACACACAAAAACATACTTGGAGGCTCTAATTTAAAAATCTACCAAAACAACAGAGGCCTCCAAAGTAGACATCCAAGCAACCACTACCTCAAAACATAGCACATGCAACACATAGTTCACAAAGTCAGTGTGCCAAACAGTTGCAGCCCTTAAGGCCAAACAACATGCCTGATACACTTGTAATAGGTAACTCCATAGTCAGACACACTGACGTCCCGCTCACCAGACTGAACAAGGAAAAGGTTACAGTAAGCTGCCTGTCGGGCGCTAGAATCCGCCACATAACACAAGCACTCAGGTCACTCCAAAGCAAGTACAAATATGACTCAGTCATTGTCCATGCCGGTGTGAATGACCTGAGACGTACCTCCCTGGACTACATGAAAAGAGACATAGAGGAGCTCTCTGATTATGTAGCCCAGGCCGGTATGACCCTGACCCTGAGCAGCATCTTACCCTCACCAAGAATGATGCCACAGTACAAAGACAAAATGATCAGCTTTAACAATTTGCTCAATTATTGGTGTCATTCTAAGGGGATCCAATGTCTGTCTGCTTGGGATGACATGCTTGACAAGCCACGCTGCTTCGCAAGGGACGGCTTGCACCTGTCACCCCTGGGCTTCCGGATATTGGCCAAGGCTCTTGCCACCCCCATAGTGCCTTTTTTAGGCAAGGCTCAAAAGACAAACCACCTCCCTAGAAAACACGAGTGGAAAAATCTAAGGGTAATGCTGCTCAACGCCAGAAGTCTAAACCTCAAGATGCACGCTCTCGAAGCCCTCCTCAGTATGGAGAACATCGATGTCTGTGCAGTGACTGAAACCTGTTTCAAGGCTTCTGAGAGCACCCCAGCAGTACCAGGTTATACCTCATATCATGCTTTTCGGCCTCAAAACTTGGACCGAACCACAAAAGGAGGGGGGGTATCCATATTCATCAAAGATGCCCACACCTCCAGGTTAGTGGCAACGCACGAAGCATCAGAGACCATCCATGTGCAACTAACCGTAGGCAAAACTGCACTACAGTTTGTAGCATGCTACAGACCACCCTCTCAAACTCAGGAACCCCACTCAGCCTTCCTGAAGACACTGGAGAGTATCAATGTCTCTCTAAATACCATCATATTGGGAGACTTCAACTACCCAAACATAGACTGGGAGCATTACTCAAGCCCCAACACCCTAGCCCAAAGGTTCCTAGAATTCATAAACTCAAATGCGATGGAACAACTAGTCACCACTCCCACAAGAGGAGATAATATACTAGACCTGATCATCACAAACATGGGGACATATTGCTCCACACTGGAAGTATACCCCTCATTGGGGAGATCAGACCATAAATTAATCTCACTGGAAATCCACATCCCGCCCCCACCCCCAGCACAAAAGACCACAGTGAAGAATTTCTCAAAAGCTGACTTCACACTTCTTAAGACTGAAGTGGTATCCTTCAAGGCCCCTGGGCCAGTGGAAACCACAGCCCACACCGCTGAATCCTTTATAAACGTTTTCTACGGACACCTTCAAGAATGCATGGATCATGCAATCCCAAATAAAACCAAGACCCATTCCCCCAAAGGCAGGCATCCTGTATAGTGGATCCCAGCCATTAACAAGCTTTACAACAGGAGGAGGAAGCTACTACATGACAGAGCAAAATCCCCAAAAGGGAAGGCATCTCTGATCAGTACTAGCAAAAAACTACGATCACTCATAAAATCATCCAAGGCCAACTTTGAGAGAAAAATCGCAAAAGACACTAAAGACAATCACAAGGCCTTCTTTAGTTATGTTAGAAACCTGGGTGGAAACTCCCAGATATGCTCAGAGTTGGTCCAAAATGACAAATAATACACTGAACCCACAGACATTGCCAACATACTGGCAGACAGGTTCAGTGCAAAATTCTCCCCCCCCAAAAGGAGAAATATCTATCCCAGCAGAGTGTAACCTCCCTGACATCTCAGATGCCCAGGTAAGAGCCGCCCTCTCCAAAGCTAAAAACACAGCATCAATGGGACCAGACGGTGTCCCGGGTTGCATGCTACATGAACTCCAAGAAGAACTAAACCTGCACATAAGGCTGCTGTTTAATCTTAGCCTTACTACAGGATAAGTACCCAAAGAATGGCGTGCAGCAACAGTGGTCCCACTCCACAAAGGAGGTGCTTCTACGGACCTTGGAAATTGCCGCCCCATAAGCTTGACGAGCCTGGTCTGCAAAGCTATGGAGAGGATCATTATGGAACTCCTAAACAGACATTGGGGACCTACATACACTGGATCCTACCCAATTCGGCTTTGTCAAGGGCAGATCCTGCCTTTTGAACCTGGTCAACTTTTTTGAAACAGTCACTAAGGCCATTGATGAGGGTAAGGCAGTTCACACAGCCTACCTTGATCTTGCAAAAGCCTTCGACACAATACCCCACTCGAGCATCATAGACAAGCTCACCAGCTTAAATGTAAACCCATATGTCATAAGATGGGTTGCAAACTGGCTCAAGGACAGAACCCACAAGGTCAGAATTGCTGGAGCCATGTCAGACTCTAAGCCAGTCACAAGCGGTGTCCCACAGGGCTCGGTCCTGGGACCCCTCTTGTACGGCATTTATTTTACTGAGGTGCAAGAAAACATAGGAGGATTGTGGCTGACAAAGTTCGCAGATGACTGCAAACTGGGTGCCATAATTGATACTCCAGCGGATATAAGCATCCTTCAGAAAGGCCTCATAGAAACGGATAACTGGTGCCAGAGCCATGGCCTTAAACTGAAAGCCAAAAAATGTATAGTCATACCCTTTGGGAAAAACAAAGTACCCACAAATTACCACATAGGGTGGTAATCCATTAAGTACGGAAGAAGTAATCAGGGACCTAGGGACCCAAGTTGACGGTAACCTCTCATTTGACACTCACATTGCCACGGTGGTTAGGAAGACCTTCTATATTACTCACCTTATGAAAGGATTCACATCTAGATCAAGAGAGGTCATTGTGCCCCTATACTGTTCCCTTATCAGGCCCATAATTGAGTACAATGCCCATTTGGGATGTACCTTACCCGACACCTGCAGCAGTTAGAAAGACCCCAAAAGTACCTCACCAAGAGGATCAAGGGTCTCAAACATATGTCATATGCTGCCCGGCTGAAGAAACTCCAGCTCTATTCAGTCGCATACCGCCTACTTAGAGGCGATCTATGCCTGACGTACAAGGCCATGTCCAATCCGGAATTAATGGACATGCTCCACCTCAGAAAATCCAAATCCACCAGAGCCACGAGAGCAAGAGATTTGAACCTCAACACAGAAATAAATAGGACATGCTGGAGGGACAGATTCATAACCCAGAGGCTCCCTACACTCTGGAACAGAATCCCAGTCCATGTTAGGCAGAGCCCCTCACTGACTCTCTTCAAGAGAAATCTTGACGAGTGGATGGGAGATCGTAGGTTTACCCCGGGGGTCATCCCTGTGTCACTACTAGACAGAGGCACAGTAAACTAAACTCTAAATGGGCATAGTATTCTCATTACAAGTGGTGGCGAAAGCCACACACACTCTGACTAGGCTTATAAATGCCCTAGAGCAGATAGCGTAGTATGAACCTATGAACAAGTCTGTATTTGACTGAATTTCAGGTTGGCAGACTGATTCAGATTGGCTGTCAAGGGTGAAGCTATTTCTATACTCATAGTTCAAACTGTCTTCTCATCCCGCCCACCAAACTTTAAAAAGCATATTGCCTGTTTTCAGAGGAAAGACATGATTATACTAACTAGGTTTATTAGGAGGTAAGCTGAATAGTTTTAGCTGTGTCTATCCAGCGTTGTCTAGATTAAGCATTCTGGGGTCTTGCCTTTGTCGTATGCTGTATCTTATAGGGTCTGAAACAGTGGAAGGCAGGTAGATTGCTGGGACAGGTGAACAAGGACTGAAGCATAATGCTTACTTGATTAAGGCATGCTGAGTAATGCAAATGGTGGTCAGATGAGCAGCACAGGGTCACTGAAGGGTCTTTGTGCCCTGAAATCCTCAGAGTTGCTGAAGCAAACTTTTCAAATCTGTGCTTTTGTATTTGACCTAACTGTAAGGTCAGTAATATTTAGTTACGTGGCTCATACTTTATTAGAAATGGGTGTGTTTACTTACATGGCACATACTGTATTAGAAATGGGTGTTTTTTTTATGTGGATCCTGCTGTATTAGAACTGGGTGTGTGTTTTTACGTGGATCATGCTGTTTTAGAAATGGGTGTGTTTTTTACGTGGATCATGCTGTATTAGAAGTAGGTGTGTACATGGATCATGCTGTATTAGAAATGGGTGTGTTTTTTTTACGTGAATCATGCATTAGAAATGGGTGTTTTTTACATGGATCATACTGTATTAGAAATGGGTGGGTTTTGTTATGTGACTCATACTGTATTAGAAATGGGTGTGTTTTTTTACGTGGATCATGCTGTATTAGAAATGGGTGTGCTGCAGTTCATCATTGTATGCTACACTAATGGACAAGTTCGAGAGTGACATCATAAATGTAATAATCATGCTTATGTTTAGGGCCCCATCCAGATACACACACACACACACACACACACACACACACACACACACACACACACACACACACACACACACACACACATGCGTGCACACACAATTTGCATCAGTTGTAACTTAGCTTGTTTTTTAAGATTTAAATTTTTACTTAAAACTAAGTCAGTTGTACCATCAAGGTCATGATATTTAGTTTTCATAAGAAAACAAACTGCAGAAATATAGCACGCTTTCCAGAACCCTATCCGTGTTCTGTGGCTTACTTAATGTGCTGAAACACGGCATGATTGTTCTGTCACTGTCACAAATTCATATAAGCAGGAATGGACCATGGTAAGAATTAGCCCTCAGACTGGATCACATGCATGCACTTGGGACTGCCGGGCAGTATTGCAGACATGTGAAAGTAGGTTTGAATCCCCACCACCACCATGTGTTGCTGCAAAAATCTGGGACATCCAGTATTTTATTCCTGTAATATAGATGACGTAGGTTCTTCGTTAAGTGCTCTTCCTAGCATTCAGTTAGCATTGTTGTAGCTGGCATTAGGCTGTCTTCCGAGCTCCTAAGTTAGAAACCAGCAAAGCATAGCTACAGTAACCCAGTTCCAAGTTTTAACTTTCCTGTGCTGAGTGTCTTCATTCTGAGATCATTATTGAGTTAATTACAGCTGATGGGTGAGCATGATGGAATAGACAATTGAAGCAAAATGTAGTAGTTACACGGACAGAGACAAATTGGGTGTAATTCCAGTGTATGACTATAGGATTTAAGGGTTGTACATTATTAACATTTGAAGTGCTTCATTAAAGGGTAGACCAATCTTCTGAATGTATTGATCAGAATCACAACTTTTTTTTTCTTTCTTTTACCTTTGTAAAAGAATATTTACCCTTGATCTTTAAAAACATTTAACGTATCTTGCATAAATAAGAAAAATGTAGTGGGATAAGGTTCAGGGTGATGGTGGCAATATATTTTCTTTTAATTTCCATGTGATTTTGATATATAACTAAAGGGATAAAAACACCAAGGGAGATGTAGGAAAAATAGTTAAACAAAAAAAATGCCAAATTGTGCCTTGAGCAGGAAGATTGCATTGCTGTAATAAAGAGAGTGGATTCCATATCATAAGCAATACTTGCTTAAGAGTTTGCAGACTTAGGGTGCAGTTCAGAAACCCAGTGTCTTTAGCCATAATTGTTACTTATGACTGAGTACAAGGAAAAATGCTAACTAGTAATCAGATGTAGCGTGATGCATTTAGACTTGCTACAGAAATATCCCAATGCAGCGATATTTTTAAAAAAGTACATATGTTCAAAGGTGTGGAGGTCAAGCCTCTGGAACTTCTATGTCCTTTATATAAGTTGCAAAATCAAGGTCTCACCATTTCAGGGTAGGTTATTAATTTTGGCAAAATGGGACTTTGCTCATTTGGACTGCAAGGTAGGGACCACTTTCCCTGCCAGCAATTGATACTAGAGTATAGTCAAGAAGGAGGAGATAGGGGAGTCCTAAGTGAAAGACCTGATTTGGTAGGGTTTTTAGTTTACTCTAGAGCAGAAGTTATGAAAAAGGGGATAATTAGTAGGGTGTATAAAATTTGCATGATCGCTAAGAATCAGAGGGGGTTGGAAAAGATCGGAAAGAAAGGGTGGAAAGATAGTTTAAAATAGAATAATGGGAGGACATATGTATGTCTCCCAAGTATGCAATAAAGTCCAGAAGGTTTAGGATTTTTGCTTGGAAGTGTTTGCATAGGTATACTTCTAAAATTTTTTATCTCTGGTAAACAGGAAATGTTTGATATGTGAGGGGAATGAAAGAGGTAACTGGGAAAAATAACAGATGGTTGTAATGAAGTATGTCCCTAGCCCTAAGCAGCATCCTACTGTTACCCAGAATGATGCTTCAGTACAAACAGAAAATGATTGACTTTAACAATTGGCTTAGTTGCTGGTGTCATTCCAAGGGGATCCAGTACCTGACAGCCTGGGAGGACATGATTGACAGACCACAACGCTTTGCCACAGATGGCCTTCATCTGTCTCCCGTGGGCTTCAGTCTTCTTGCAAAGGCTCTTGCCTCCCCCATAGTGCCTTTTTTAGGCAAAGTCATGAGGGCAAAATTACCAATGTGAAAAATTCTTCTAAATGAAATTTAAAGGTCATGCTGCTAAAAGCTAGGAGTCTTAACATGAAACTACACTCATTGTAAGCATTCCTCACCCTGGAAGATGCTGACATTTGTGCAGTAACTGAAACCTGGTTCAAAGCTGCGGACAGCACCCCAGCCTTACCAGGTTACTTGTCCTACCATACTTTCAGACCCCAAATGGAGGGCTACAAAGCCAAGAGGATGTGGAGTTTCAGTATTTATCAAAGACATACACACCTCAAGGATGGTCAAATACTGTGATGCACAAGACACTCCAGGTGCAGTTAACTGTTGACAAAACACCTATTCAAATCATAGCTAGCTACAGACCCCTAAACATGACTTAGGAGGCCCACTCCACCTATCTGGACTTAATTGAATCTTTCCCCACCTTCTTCTGTGTCTACTTCCCATGACTTCTTTTACTGATATTCAACCTTAACTTTTTTTTTTCTTTTTTTGCTGGCATCAGAACTGTAGTGTAGGTGGTACATTGGTGCATAGTGGGAAAGACAGAATGGAAATGCAGCCTGAGAAGGTTTTATCTGTTGAGTGGTCCTAATGCTTGGAGGTCCTAATGCTTGGAGGTCAAGTCCTGGAAATGATCGAAAATGGACTTTCCTCTTGTAGCTTTCTCATTGTACTAAGTGGTTGTAACTTTAATTTTTGTGTATCCTTTGTTTGACTTCATAGTTTGAAGAGTACAAGTCTCAATTTTAGGGTTGACGGTTCCCTTGTAAGTTGCAGGGAAACTAATGAATGCCATTCTGATCTAAAGGAGTAACAAAAGAAAGGCTGGCAGGGGCAGTTGGCACAGGCAGTTCATCAGAGGTGATTCTGATGGACTGTGGTCAGGGACTGTACACTGTATGCCTTGTTTTTGGATTTTAGCAAAACCTTGAAGTTCTGTTGTGGAGATGTGTTGGTTGGGGGCAAGATGATAAGAAAAAAGTACCTGAAAGATTTAGCGACAGCAATAAAAATGTTGAAATTATTGAATATGCAGCTAAACAAATGAGAGCTGTGGTGTTGGATAGCAATGAGAAAATGACTCTAGGCAGTGTAAATAAGGTATGGTGTACAACGCAGATCAGTGCTGAGTGTATTGTTGTTTGAAGACCACCCCAGGAAGAGTCAAAGCAAAAAACCTGGATCATTCAAACTTGTTGTACAGCACTCCCACCTACCCTGTGGGTGACAGCAGCACTCCCACCTACCCTGTGGGTGACAACAGTAATCCCACTGAACCTGTGGGTGACAACAGTAATCCCACTGAACCTATAGGTTGTACAGCATTCCCTCCTAACTTGTGCATAACAACAACACTCCCACCTAACCTGTGGGTGATGACAGCACTCCCACCTAACCTGTGGGTGACGACAGTAAATAAAAAAAAAAGTGCTTTTAAGCGGAGCAAGCCATCCTGCAACCCCACACCCCTTTAAATACATACATACATACACACACACACACACACACACACACACACACACACACACACACACACACACACTCTCATAGTTCAATAACTGTGGGGAAATGAAAAACACCCTGTAAGTGCGGAAAAAAAGTGATCCTGCAGCACAGCAAATTAATGCAAACACTTTCCAGAACTTGACAACCTGTGGACTTGGGATAAGGGAAACTGTATTCCAGTAGACATCTTTCACTGTAGTGCATTGCTTCCTTGTTCAGGTTATGCATCATTTTATCATAGAAGGGATGAGAAAGAAGAGTTAATTTGTAGGTGATATAAAACTGGTATGGTTATTGTCAGTGAGGGGCGGAAGAGGCTTCATAATGAGCTGACTAGGTAGTTTGAGTAGTCAAACTGCTACCTTGTGTTCACTCGTGCCAGCTGCAACATGCGCAGAGTGATTGTGTTCATAGGTTCATAGATTAGTACTAGGGTAACTGTCCTTCTGGAGCTTTTTAAGCCTAGCCAATTACCCCATGTGAGAATCTAACCCTGCACCTTGGAGCTGTATGGCATATTGGTTAAGGTATTTACCTATCTCCCACCCCTTTGACGGAATTGTGATCTAATTAGAAAAGTAGAAGAAAGGCAAAAAGTGTGCCAAGTGAGAAGACAACAATATTACCCAACAAGTTAATGGAACATAATAAGAAAACATTGCTTTCTGATATGGGAAGATAACCCTACCCTTGTACACATTCCTGGTTAGGGCAATCCTGGAGTCATAGCCCACAACTGTACCTGATATCACAGAATATCCCATATCTTGCCTCATTTTACGTCATTTCCTCATAAAATTTGTGGCTTTCTGTCAAATTATTTCATATTACAGTACCAAATAATGACGAGACATTTGAGCTTCAGATTTTATATTCTTCAGAAAATGCATGTTAACGCAATCCTAATGTTCTAGCTACTTTCTAAGTATGTAAAAGCAATATATAAAATCTGTCATAGGTTCATAGGTGTGTGCTAGGCTAATGGCCCTGGAGCCTTTACAAGTCTAGCCCATAGGATTACCCTGGCATCATGCCACCCAACCTTAATTACCAGTGTCTGTGTTGAATAAAGCCACTGGCGTGATCCCAGAGGTGATTTTTTTTTTTTCCCCCATCCACTCATCAAGATTCCTCTTGAAGAGGGCCAGTGAGGTGCTCTGCTTCTCATGTATGTGAAGTCTATTCCATAGCATGGAAAAGTCTCTGGGTTATAAACCTGTCCCTCCAGAATGTTCTGTTTATTGTGGTAATGAGGTTGAGATCTCTGGAGCGTGTGGTGCGGAGGGATTGGGATTTCTTTAGATGTAGCATTTCTAACAGAGCTGGGTCAGAAATGGCTTTGTAAGTCACAAACAGCTAATTTTGTGCCTTTGTCCCCCATAATTTTTGGCTTTGTCCTTAATTCTCGAGCTTAGAGACTGAGAGTTATGTCTGTAGTACTGCACAAATTTCAAAGGTTTGCATAGAGAAAAGGAGTAGTGTGCACACTTAAAAATCTGAAGGCAAATTTATAGTAAAGGTGTGATAGATAGATGACCAGGAAGAAGCTATGGATGCACTGGGTGGTGAGTGGCACTAGCCAAGGAGGAGATGGACTGCAGTGCATGAGGAAGCTTCCAGAAAGGCAAAAGAGCTACATGGTAGCAGGTCAGCTGTTGAAATGAGGGACTTAGGCACTCAAGAAAACTCTGCAGGCTACTAGGTGCGGCTTTCTTTTGAATTGGTTCCATGGTAGGAAATTGAAAATAGTTTCTTTGAAAACCATGTTGATTGTCTAAGGATGAATGATTTGTGTTCTGGAATATTTTTTGTTATGAGAGCCAAGCTTCCTACACTCCATGAGGTGGGGGCTAGACTTCTACACTTCCACACTTATCTCTTAAATTACCTCAGCTCGAGGCAAGGGCAAAACAGAACAGCCAAAGCAGCACTGACCTGTGAAAAGCAATGAAGATGAGAAAATTTGCCTTGTTTATATCGGTGACTGATCACTTTTGCGGCCCTTTTTCTTGAGGTGAGTTCTAGTTCTTTTGTGTAGTTTTATTCCTTCAGCATACACCCAATGTATTTTTAATATATATTTTTTTAATCCCTCTCTGCCAGTCATCAACCTTCCTGTTCTTGCATTTCTGGTGAGATCTTGCTGCAGGATGGCATCATCCAGACAGCCATCAGGATTTAGTGCTTATTCCTGAACCCCCCCCCCCCATCTCCATGACAGCCTGACTGGTCACACCCCCACAGTGCTTTTAGTCTGAGACGTGCACTTTCTTGAATGTACACTAGGTCCTTGCTGTGGTAAGTCATGCTTTATATCAAGAGTGTGTTTCCACAGTCCGCAGTACTGTGTACCCTGGTTGAGTTTCCAGTGGGATTCGGCAGCTACTTTTCCTTCTCTCAGAATGGGATAGCCAGGGCTAGACTTTAATTCCCACCTTCCTTGGCAGGCTTCTTCAGTGGAGAGTTCACTAACTGATTTCAGGTTGTCTGAGAGGCAGTCAGGGCTTTATTTCTTTGTGCTACAGAGCTGGCAATTGTTTCAGCATTTTCCAGTCGTACGGCATTTAGGATTTTGTGTATGGATCATCCTAGTATGTCATTAGCTTTAATCATGATTCTGATAGTTTGTCACGTTATTAAAAATGCCAAATACCTGTTGGATTCCCCCTTGGGTGTTTCTCTAAAGCCTTTCAGACAAAGTTTGTCTTTTTTTTTTTCGTTAACTGTTGATTTAAATTATCTGTACACTGACTTTGCGTTCGATATCTATCCTGATGTTTTGTTATAATTCTCGCTATACCACTTGTCTGGGGATTGTGAGTGAAAATGGTCTGTTGGGACCATCCCACTCATCTGATCAACAAAGGAATAAATTAACTTCAGACATATTTATCTGTATGAAGTTTTCCAGTTCAGCAGTCTAAAACGCCAGTGACTGGATGAGTAAAGCAGAATTTTATTACACTAACATGTAGATCATCAGTATGAATGATTTATTATTCTGTTATGGACTTGGCAGAAGCTAGTGATGTACATGAAGGCATCTTGTACAGCAGAGAAGCTGTGATGTGCATCCGACCTTTTACATTTTCAGAATGGCATGGGGGCCTCACATTCCTATGCAGTAATTGTAAGAGCCTTTATATGGCCACGATCCAGTCACCACCAGCATCATAAATGTAGTATCAGAGTTACTTGCATTTAAGCTAAAAACATCCACATGCAGACTCCCCCAGCCTGCCCATTGACATTAATTCTAGATAGTTCGAATGTATATATATATGTGTGATATATATATAATATATAAATATATATATATATATATATGTGTATGTGTGTGTATATATATATATATATATATATATATAGGTTCATAGGTTCATACTAGGCTATCTGCCCTAGGGCATTTATAAGCCTAGCCAGAGTATGTTTGGCTTTCGCCACCCATTTTAAATTAATTTTGCTATGCCCTTTTTCGAGGTTAGTATACTGTGCCTCTGTCTAACAGTGACACAGAAGTGATATCCGGGGTAAACCTATGATCTCCCATCCACTCTTCAAGATTCCTCTTGAAGAGAGTCAACGAGGGACTCTGCCTAACCTGGACTGGGATTTTATTCCATAGTGAAGGGAGCCTCTGGGTTATGAATCTGTCCCTCCAGCATGTCCTATTTATTTCAGTGCTGAGGTTCAAGTCTCGAGCGTAGCTCGATGGGATTTGGATTTTTTGAGGTGCAGCATGTCCCTTAATTCCGGGTTGGACATGGCCTTATACGTCAGGCACAGGTCACCTCTGAGCAGGCGGTATGCCACTGAGTAGAGCTGGAGTTTCTTTAACCGGGCAGCATATGGCATCTGTTTGAGCCCTTTGATCCTCTTGGTGAGGTACTTTTGGGGTCTTTCCAGTTGCTGCAGGTGTTTGGTAAGGACATCCCAAAAGGGGCATTGTACTCGATTATGGGCCTGATGAGGGATGAGTAAAGAGGCACGATGACCTCCCCTAATCTAGATGTGAATCCCTTCATGATTAGGTGGGCTATATAAAATGTTTTTCTAACCACTTTGGCCATGTGGTTGTCAAATGAGAGATTGCTATCAACTTGGGTCCCCAGGTCCCTAATGACTTCTTCTGTACTTAATGGATTACCACCTATGTGGTAATTTGTGGGCACTTTGTTTTTGCCAAAGGGGATGACTATACACTTTTTGGCATTTAGCTTGAGGCCATGGCTTTGGCACCAGCTGTCTGTTTCTATGAGGCCCTTTTGGAGGATGCTTGTGTCGGCTGGAGAGTCAATTATGGCGCCCAGTTTGCAGTCATCTGCGAACTTGGTCAGCCGCAGTCCTTCCATGTTGGCCTGTACCTCCGAGAAATGTATACCAAACAAGAGAGGTCCCAGGACTGAGCCTTGTGGGACGCCACTTGTAACTGGTTTGGAGTCTGACATGGCTCCAGCAATTCTAACCATGTGGGTTCTGTCCTTGAGCCAGTTTGCAACCCATCTAGTGACATAGGGGTTTATATTTAATCTGGTGAGCTTATCTATAATGCCTGAGTGGGGTATTGTAGCGAAGGCTTTTGCGAGGTCCAGATAGGCTGTGTGGACCACCTTCCCTTCGTCAATGGCCTTGGTGACAGTTTCAAAGAAGTCAACCAGGTTTAAGAGGCAGGATCTGCCCTTAACAAAGCCAAACTGGGTAGGATCCAGTGTCTGTAGGTCCCCAATATCTTTATTTATGAGGTCCATGATGATCCTTTCCATAGCTTTGCAGACCAAGCTAGTCAGGCTTATGGGGCGATAGTTTCCAGGGTCCGTTGAGGCACCACCTTTGTGGAGAGGGACCACTGTTGCTGTACGCCACTGTTTGGGTACATATCCTGTAGTAAGGGCGAGATTGAACAGTAGTTTTATGTTTGGGTTTAGCTCTACTTGGAGTTCATGTAGGACGCAGCCTGGGACACAGTCTGGTCCCATTGATGCTGTGTTTTTTGCTTTGGAGAGGGCGGCTCCCACCTGAGCATCTGAGATGTCGGGGGGGCAGCACTCTGCTGGGATAGATATTTGCCCTTTTGGTGGGGAGGGGGGGGAGAAGTTTGCGCTGAACCTGTCAGCTAGGATGCTGGCAATGTCTGTGGGATCAGTGTATTTTTTGTCATTTTGGACTAATTCTGAGCATATCTGGGAATTCCCACCCAGGTTCCTAACATAACTAAAGAAAGCCTTGTGATTATCTTTAGTGTCCTGTGCAATTTTTCTCTCGAAGCTGGCCTTTGACGATTTTATGAGTGCCCTTAGTTTTTGCTAATACTGATCAGAGATGCCTTCCTTTTTGGGATTTTGCTCTATCATGTAGTAGCTTCCTCCTTCTATTGTATAGTTTGTTTATGGCTGGGGTCCACCAGACAGGTAGTCTGCCTTTGGAGGATTGGGTCTTGGTTTTATTTGGGATTGCATGATCCATGCATTCCTGAAGGTGTTCATAGAATGCATTTATAAAGGATTCTGCGGTCTGGGCCGTATTTTCCACAGGCCCGAGGGCTTTGAAGGATTCCACCTCGGTTTTGAGGAGTGTGAAATTTGCTTTAGAGAAGTTTTTCACTGTGGTTTTCTGGGCAGGGGGGTGGGGTCGGGATGTGAATATCCAGTGAGATCAGTTTATGGTCTGATCTTACCAGTGAGGGATACACTTGGTCTGGAGCATAGAGTCCCCATGTTGGTGATGATCAGGTCCAGTATGTTTTCCCCTCTTGTGGGAGTGGTAACAAGTTGTTCCATAGCATTTGAGTTTATGAATTCTAGGAACCTTTGGGCAAGGGTGTTGGAGCTAGAGTAATGCTCCCAGTCTATGGTTGGGTAGTTGAAGTCGCCCAATATAATGGTGTTCGGAGAGACCTTCATATTTTCCAGTGTTCTCAGGAAGGCCGAGTGGGGTTCCTGGGTTTGGGAGGGTGGTCTGTAGCAGGCTATAAACTGGAAGGCAGTTTTACCCACTGTTAGTTGCACATGGATAGTCTCTGATGCTTCGTGCTTTGCCACCAACCTAGAGGTGTGGGTATCTTTGATGAATATCGATACTCCCTCCTTTTGTGGTTCGGTCCAAGTTTTGGGGCCGAAAAGCATGGTATGAGGTATAACCTGGTAGTGCTGGGGTGCTCTCGGGAGTCCTGAACCAGGTTTCTGTTACTGCACAGATATCAATGTTCTCCATGCTAAGGAGAGTTTCGAGTGCGTGCATCTTGAGGTTTAGACTTCTAGCGTTGAGTAGCATTACTCTTAGTTTCTTATCCCTTGTGATACCTATGGAGGTGGGTTTGTCTTTTGAGCCTTGCCTAAAAAAGGCACTATGGGGGTAGCAAGAGCCTTTGCCAATATCGAAAGCCCAGGGGTGACAGGTGCAAGCCGTCCCTAGCAAAGCATCGTGGCTTGTCGTGCATATCATCCCAAGCTGACAGGCATTGGATCCCCTTTGAATGACACCAGTACTTAAGCCAATTGTTGAAATTGATCATCTTGTCTTCATATTGTGGCATCATTCTTGGTGAGGGTAAGATGCTACTCAAGGTCAGGGTCATACCAGCCTGGGCTACATGCTCAGAGAGCTCCTCTATGTCTCTTTTCATGTAGTCCAGGGAGGTACGTCTCAGGTCATTCACACCAGCATGGACAATGACTGAGTCATATTTGTACTTGCCTTGGAGTGTCCTGAGTGCTTGTGTTATGTGGCGGATCCTAGCGCCAGACAGGCTGCTCACCGTGACCTTCTCCTTGTTCAGCCTGGTGAGCGGGACGACAGTGTGCCTGACGATAGAGTCACCTATTACAAGTGTATCAGGTGTGTTGTTTAGCCTTAAGGGCTGTGACTGTTCGAAACACTGGCTTTGTGAGATATGTGTTGCACGTGTTTTGTTTTGGGGTAGTGGTTGCTTGGGTGTCTGCTTTGGATGTCTCTGCTGCTTAGGCAGATCTTTATTTAGAGCCTCCGAGTATGTTTTTGTGTGATTATGTGTTTGGTTTGCTGTCGTGGTAGGTCTATGTGAGACTGGAATTGTAGTGAGTGTGGTTTCCTTCTCCTCCTGACTGGTTATGCCAGTACTGAGTTGAGAGAGCTTAGCCTCCAGTTTGGCTATATGGTTGCATCTCTCACATGTGTTGGAATTTGTTGGGAGGAGAGGGTTGTCTGTGTACATGAGGCAATGTTACAACTGCCTCAAGATTCCCATATTCACCAGCTGGACCGGAGAGGAGATTGACAACTGACCTTTGGACATGCTAGAATAATATTGGGAATTCCTTTATAATTGAAAACCAGGGCCAATGGGGAGCGAGGGTGTAGTGCTTTTAATTTTTAGTGCCGACTTATAATTGCTTTAGTGAGCAAGTGCCAGGTAACAAGTGCAATGTGTTACAGGTAACTTAAATGCAAAAACGACAAACAGTAACTTTCTTTCAAGCGAAGCAAGGAAATAAGTACAGTAAGCAATGCAGATATCACTAGGGATCCACAGAAGCGCTGAGAAGCCGCGTTTTAGGTGGAATTAGCGTTCCAGGGAAATAACAAGCATACAAACAAAGCTAGATTCAGCAGGCCTGGATCTAGTCTATGCTACAGCAAACAAGGTGTACCAATTTCAGTAAGATACAGTTCAAATATTCAGGCACTATAAACCTCTAACCAGAAATTCCCAGCTCAGAAGGGCAGAGTCCAGCCTCTCCTCCCACAAGAGTGCAGACCACGAACCTTCTTAATGTAAAATAACTGGCCTGAAGCCCAAGTGCTTAAACCAGAGCTAATACTCTTTGAGACCTCAGTGTCTGTTGTTCTTAATCAGCAGTTCCCAACTTAGAAGGATGAAAGCTACCTGTCCTGCCACCACAGTGCATGCCACAAACCTTCCTAATGTAGAACAACTGGTCTGAAGCCCAAGTGCTTAATCCAAAAGACTTAGAATGATAGCTACACTTTAACCAAGTTACTACCAAGCAGTAATAAATACAACTGAATACTTTAAATATATATATAATTTATAGTGTATGTATAGGAAACTACTAACAGAGAAGTACTAGTTTGATTTTGTTACATTCATCTGTCCAATATTAAAGTGTGTTTTATAAGTGTGTGTGTGTGTGTGTGTGTATGTGTATGTGTATGTATATATATATATATATATATATATATATATATATATATATATATATATATATATATATAATCTATGTATTTATATGTTTGTGTGTGTGTGTGTGTGTGTGTGTATATATATATATATATATATATATATATATATATATAAATGTATATATGTACGTATGTGTGTTTTTGTGTATATGTATGAATAAATTATGTATGCAAATATCTGTGCAGTACAAATCTTGAACAAGCTGCATGTCAGCACTGTTGAGGTTTGTATGCTTTTATATCCTTTGCTAATAAGTCGGAAGTGGGTTATTGTTTGCTGTTACATGGAATGTATAAAATTAGTTTAATAAGAAACACGTGTCTTTTTGCTTGCACAGGTCTTGATTATGGTGCGCATGCCATCAGGCACCCAGTATATATTTCTGCATATTTTTTTTTCCTGTGGCATACAGCAACTTTATCCTCTCAAGGTTCTGTACCCTCCTTGAAAACCGCTGAAATATTGTCAAACACAGCTATCCTGCTAGTAAACGAATGTTGCCAACAACAGAACAGTTCATAATTCTCCTGCTTTAAAAAAAAAAAAAGCACCTACTCCATACCAGTGACTTTATTTATTTATTTGTTTAATTTTACAGGAGTATTTATCTTCTCCCTTTTTGTAGAAGGAAATTTTGAAGCCAACCCTGGTCCCAACTAAAACCCTTGTACTCTAGTTGAATCTAGCATAAATACCACTGATGTTTGCTTGTTAAATGTTGACAGCATTAACAAAAATAAAAAAAATAAATAAATGCAATATAATTCTTGCAGGTACAGTTCCAGACATTATTGCAATTACTGAATCCTGAATTAAGCAGGAATAACAACCCCCTTCCCCCCACACCTATTTCCCTGATTACAATTATTTTTAACAGTAGGTCTTGCCTAAACATACGGAAGACATTTTATATAATGATAGTCTTAGTTATTTTTTTTATTTTATTTTAGCGTTTTTTGCTATCCACATTAACCCACTGGACACAGGGTCCCGTTTTCAGAGGTAACACAGCTGAACTGTCAGTTAAGTAACTTGCTCAGATTCACACAGTAGGCAAATGTAGGTAGAAATAATTAAACCATGTCCCTTATCTGCAAGGCACAACTCATTAACAGTCCGGAGCCTTAATCCTCTAAGTTAACTGCCAGACTGCATCACTGTTACTGTATGAGGCAAACCTACTCATAAAGATAAAATCCAAAGCTGTATTCATACATATAATCCTCAGTTAAAAGATTTATTATGGTTCTGCTAACATTCCTATTTAGTATAATATTTCATAGGTCCCTTTTCTTAGATTAACATTAAAAACATATATATTTTAAAAATCCTCCATGGGCCTTAGTGTGAAGTGCACACAGTTTCTTGCTTTGCTAATTAGCATAATGACGCATTACACTTTGATGACACTAATCTAGGTGCAGACGTACGTGATTCGTCATACTAGTGAGATGCTAGCTGGTGTGGTATGATTGTCACAGGAGAAACCAAATATAAACTAAGCACAGTAACTTCAAGCCTGCTCTGTTTGTACAGTTGCCTTGCTCTTGTGCCATACTAAAATGTTGTTTATTAGAAAGGTAATACAACAATGAAAACAAATATCCCGTGTCTTATCAAGCATGAGCACCATACCTTTTTTAATTCTGCTTCATCCAGATTTCTTTTTCAAACTCTTTGGAGGAAAATGGCGTTAAGAGTCAGTGTAAAAGTCATTTTAATAATGTATATTTGTTTTAACTGTTAACTGTTATAAAGCAAATGTAGTAGGCAGCAGTAACTGATGTCTCCTGCATTCTACTGCATTTTCAGCTTCCAGCATAAAGCCACACCCACAGAATAATGTCAGCCAATTGCCTACAAATGTCTCTTTATATATCCTGACGTAGTACATGGCCAGAACATTGCAAGTGATGTAAGTGCTTTAAAACTTAGATTGCTACCAAAAAATACCACATTTTAGGCATTTCTGTATTTAATCAAAAAAAGGGTAGAGCCAGCATACAGTGACCTGAAAAAAAGTTTATTAGAATATATAAATAAATATAACAGCAAAACAGACAGGTTTCGGACGGACAATATCACAGCCTTCTTCAGTGTAAAGCAAGCAGAAAAACAATGCTGTTTAAATATGTACTTCTCAAAAGCTCATTGGTGGATATCTA
The DNA here is from genome assembly GCF_019279795.1 of Protopterus annectens. Lineage (NCBI taxonomy): Eukaryota > Metazoa > Chordata > Ceratodontiformes > Protopteridae > Protopterus > Protopterus annectens. The sequence continues at coordinate 1,193,948,241 of NC_056729.1, read as the reverse complement.
AAATTGTTCATTAAGCCCTGGTGGAAACAATCCACCTAATCTGATAATCCATTTCTTTTCTTTGGCATTTAAAATCGAATGCCAACCTGATTTATTCGAACGATTCCCTTGTATACTGTCAATAACTATAAAAGAAAATTTAGCAGTAGTGTGTATCATATGATGTTTATATAGTGCATTATGAGCTCTTTTGTTCTTAATATTACTAATATGTTCAGATATGCGTAATCTTAATGGGCGGGAAGTTTGTCCCACATAAGAGCCACAATTGCATGTTGCCAAATATATCAGCCAATCACTACTGCAGTTAGCAAAGAAATGAAGATCATAAACTGAAGAAGAATTCCTGCTAGAAAACTGCTTAGATTTACATACATATTGACAGTTGGTACAATGACCACAAGGAAAACAGCCATACAATGGTTCTCCCATCAACGTTGTTTGTAAAGATTGTGAGTTGTTCAAGGTATTCCCACATTTATAATGATTAAAAAAAGAACTGAGATTTTTCCCCTTCCTGAATGAGAATAAATATCTATCCGGAATAATATTTGCAAGCTCATAATCACATTGCAAAATATTCCAGTGTCTATGCACACTTTGAATTAGACTATCAGAATTTCTGGCATAGGTCGTTAAAAACCTAATGGGTTGTGATGATGTTGGTGAATGGTCTCTGTAAGTAAGAAGTTCTGATCTATCCATAGAGTTGACCTGGTGACTAGCCTTTGCCACATCTCCTATCCTATAACCCCGGGATTTAAATCTGCTGGTTAAATCACCCTTATGTTGTTGAAAGGAAGAATCCTCAGAACAAATACGTTTTACACGTATGAATTGTGATTTAGGAATATTTTGTGCAATATGAGGTGGTGATAGCTGGAGGCATGTAAGATGGTATTGTATTGGGGGTACTTCCTGTACACCTCAGTACCTAGTGTGTGATCAGGTAATCTTTTGATTAATACATCTAAAAAAGTGATTGTGTTTAGATCATAGTGTACAGTAAACTGTAACCCCCATGGGTTGTGATTTAAATATGAAACAAAATCCATGAGTTGACATTCATCACCCTTCCATACTAGCCAGACATCATCCAAATAACGTCTCCAGATGTCAATATATTCAATGACTATATTGTTGTGGCAGTCATAAATGATATGTTTTTCAACATAAGCCATAAATAGATCAGCATATATGGGGGCAAAAGATGCCCCCATTGCTGTTCCTTTAGTTTGCCAATAACAATTATCCTTGTAATAAAAGACATTATTCGTGAGGACATGTTTGGCTAGACCCACCAAAAAAGAATTGAAGTTCGCTTCATATAAGCCCAATACTTCTAACCAATAGGACATTGCATCCAAACCAGCTTGATGGGGGATGTTGGTATATAGGGCACTTACATCCAGTGTGCGTAGAAACCACTCAGGTTCCAACTGTGTGTCTGAAATAATCTGCAGAAAGTTAGTCGTGTCTTGCAGTCGTGATCGCACCACATGTAATAAGGGTTTAAGATATTTGGTGAGATACAAGGATAAAGGCTCAGTAATGTACCCTTTGCCAGATACAATAGGTCTGCCAGGTGGATTTAATGGGTCTTTATGAATCTTGGGTAAGAAATAAATATATCGAGTTGTAGAATCCTTGACCATAAGTTGGTGCATGACCTCATTGTTAATAATAGCTTCATCCCTGGCCAAAAGCAAAAATTGATCAATCTGTTTTTTGAACCTGAAAGTAGGATCAATAGGCATGATGGAATAATATCTCTGATCAGAAAGCTGTTTGTTTGCTTCATTATCATAATCACACCAGTTAAGTACAACTACGGCTCCACCTTTATCTGCAGAGATAATAACTATGTCTTTGTTGTTTGAAGTTCCAGAATAGCTTGTTTTTCAACCAAAGTAAGATTATTGGATTTAAAACGTATATCCAAGCTAGGAAAATGAAGATCTTTGAGCACGCTATTCTGGAACTGGTGTACCATAGGATGCATGGGGGGAGAAAAACTGGATTTGTGATAGACAATTACTATCAGTATCAGTATCACCAAAAAACAGTTTCAAATTTAAATTTCTGCAAAAAGACATGACATCCTGAGCCAATGTATCTTCAGGAACCATGAAGCCAGGTATGAAAGTAAGACCTTTATTCAAAATAGACATATGAATGGATGACAAATCAAAATTAGACAGATTTAAAACATTGTTGTTTGAAATAACATTCAATTGTTCATTGCCATTTTCAATAGACCCTGAATATTGTGTACGCCTTCTATGTTTCCGCCCACCCCGCTGATATTTGGACCTAAAGGGATCGATCCAGGTATCCTTTTGGGGGTCAGTGAGCCTGATACTACTGGGGACTCATTGTCAGTGCAAGATGAAATGTCATCTGTGGATGACCCTTTGTCTGCACTCCGTCTTCTTAAAATGGACCTAGGTCTCTTCCTTTTGTTAGTATGTTTGGGAAAGGATGTGAATCGTACATGTTTTTGAGAGAAAAAGGGTTAGCACTTTTGTAATCTTCTTGGTCTCTTGAAAACTTTCTAGTTTTTCTAGACCTTAACTGTTCATCAAAACTACGTAAATCAGTGGCTACATTATTGAGTAATTTTTTAAAACAAGGTTCCTGCTCAAAAGATTTCAATTCACTGACTGATTTGTTGACCGCATCCATATTTCTATCAATTGCTCTATCATGCAAGTTACCCAAAGCTACAACAAAGGCCATAGTGGCTTCTTGTTGTATTTTGGACCATTGACTATTTAATTCATCGTCAGCATCCATCACATGAGGTTGTGTTCGTATACGCAATCCTCTCGGAGTTATTCCTTCTGTAATATATGCCTTAAATAATCTCGAATCCCAAATATTGGATCGTAAAGATCTTAAATGTTTTTTGAGATTACCAAAAAGAGTTGCACAGATAGATTCAGGACTGATAGAACCATTTCTATTTGTATTATCATGGGTAGATGAACTGAGCCCAAAGGCTCCAAGGTCCTCCCTGTCTGCAGCCAAACCAGTAATAAAACTGGACAGATCCATGTTAGGATAAGATTTATGTTTTTTCAATAGACTAGATAAAAAATATCCAAAATGGCTGACTATAATAGCCAAATACAAATCGCTACGTCAGCTTGAAGTGTATTAATAAACAGAATCCAAAAGTTGGAAGAACATTAGCAGCCTAACCAATAATAACCAATAATAACCAAAGATAATGATTATTATGGAACTGCGTCCCACGACTTATTGACTGTTTCTATACTGTGCAATATAAATATAGGCAAGAATTATGAGGAAGCCACTGAACATATTCATGTGAGAGATGCTGAGGATATGAATCCTATAAAATAAATGTGTTAATAGAAAATAGACCGATTAGAAAACGGATGCAATCAACGCCAGTATAATCAAACTTCGAATGTAACCACTTAAATAGTTTTTGATCTAAAAATCAAATATATATAAAACAGGACATCTATTAGTGGCTTGGGTGATACTATCCAAATACTTACAATCTATACAATACTGAACATTCAAACTAGATAGCAAAAATGTTACCATATCTGAACATATTAGTAATATTAAGAACAAAAGAGCTCATAATGCACTATATAAACATCATATGATACACACTACTGCTAAATTTTCTTTTATAGTTGACAGTATACAAGGGAATCGTTCGAATAAATCAGGTTGGCATTCAATTTTAAATGCCAAAGAAAATAAATGGATTATCAGATTAGGTGGATTGTTTCCACCAGGGCTTAATGAACAATTTTAGATATCCACCAATGAGCTTTTGAGAAGTACATATTTAAACAGCATTGTTTTTCTGTTTGCTTTACACTGAAGAAGGCTGTGATATTGTCCGGCCGAAACCGGTCTGTTTTGCTGTTATATTTATTTATATATTCTAATAAACCTTTTTTCAGGTCACTGTATGCTGGCTCTACCCTTTTTTTGATTTCATACATTGGCTTTTTGAGCCATGCATTTGCCTTCATGCAGGGGGTCTTTTTTGCATGTTACATTTCTGTATTTAGTCGCACTGTACTGTTCAGAGGGGGCTGAAACAGAAATCGCAGAACCTATTCCGTTTTGTAACTTTGATCTCATAGGTTCATAGGTAAGTAGGAGGCTAGCTGGCCTTGTGGACCAATTTAGGCCTAGCCAGTTTCCCATTTTGTGCTTGAATTAACCTATCCTGTTTGATGTTAGATTGGCCTATATTACACCTGGTGAGAATAACTGGGATCATATCATAGATAATTTGAAGGGACTCATTAGTGGGATAAACCATTATGATCTGCCTCTGTCCATTAGTATAGGAGGTAGTCCTGGGATAAATTTCTGTTTTCCCATCCATAGATCCAAGTTGCGCTTAAATATGGACAGGGCTGAGCTGTTGTTTTACATGGATGGGGAGTCTGATCTTTAAGCACTTGTAACAAGCTGGATACTTGCTAGCATACCTTTTGCAAATTTGTAATTACTACACCTTTTAATTGTTTAAGGCAGCAATTAGTGGTTTAACTGACTTTTGTTTGGATAGTAAAACATGACAGGTAGGCAAATATTCCCAAAACGAAGGATCAAGTTGTACTAGGAGATTTCAGTTTCAATCTACATAGCAAGAAGAACCATAACTTTGGCGAATGGCTAGCTGATTAGGGGTTGGTCCACTCGATTACTGAGCCCACAAGATCAAACTTTAAAACAGGAAAACATTTGATTAAATCTTCTAATTACTACTAACCTCACAAACAGAATCTCTTAACTTGTATACTACCATCTTCCCAGAGTGACTTTTGTGTCCCATACCTTTCCAAGTGAGTAAACTAGGAGTCTCCCAACCATCCACAAACATCATGTATAATGCTAAGTCTCCCAAGACCTTTGAAAACCTCCATCACAAACTATCCTTATTAGACTGAAGTTCCATCCTTACCAGTCAAGCCACAAATGAAGCTGCTAATACCCTCGCCAACATACTTCAGAGTTTATGAAATAGCTTCTTCCTTTAGTCTTCACAGAGTAAATCAAAAGTAAGTGGATAACCTAAAATCTCTTTCAAAACTCTGAGATAAAGCTTGGTCACTGGAAAAGTAATAACTTTAAAGCCTCTACTCTCTTACACAGCCAAACCAAAAAATCCTTCAGAAGGTGCAAAATCATTTTCTACAAAAACATCAAACAGCTTTGTTTAATCGGAAAAAATAAGTAAATAAATAAATTCTGGAACCAAGTTCATTAGTTCTTAGGTAGATAAAAAAAAAAATTAACCAGTTTCTACACAATGCAGTCCCACGCATTATAGCCCCTGTCTCTGCCATCGACTTTCTCCAGGAATTTACTTATTTCTCCCCTCACAGCTCCGTGAAACAAATCTTTCTGACCATTCTCTGCCTGAGCACACTGCCCAGTTGTACTGCCGAATTGTCAAAGCTAAAGAAATGGAAGCAGTGCTTGACACCGTTTCCTATGACATACCCCCTGTATCTGATAATATCCACTTCTGGCTTATTAAAGCTTGTAGCAAATCTATAGTCCTCCTCCTTTGAACAACCTTTCCTATACTACAACCTCTTTCCTATTATTTGGGGAGGGGGCTTGTTCCAAAGTGCATTACTAAAACTGACAATCCTGACTTCCTAGCTGACTTCAGACCAATATCCATCTTTTGAAAACTTGGTAGAATACTTGGAAAAATTGCTTAAAACAATTGGCTGAGTTTACAAGAACTCTAATTTCTCTGCAAGAACCAGCTTGGTTTTTGCTTAAGTCGCACTAAAATGGCAGCACTTTCCACACTGACAGTTGACAAGCTAATGAATGTAAAAACTAGACAATTCACTGACTAGCGTTCATAGACCTTACATATGCCTTTCATGTAGTACACCATAAACCACTGCCAACTTCCTTACCAGTTAGTGAACAAAGCAGTAAGGTCTGACACAGGTTCATAGGTTCATACTAGGCTATCTGCCCTAGGGCATTTATAAGCCTAGCCAGAATGTGTTTGGCTTTCGCCACCCATTTTAAATTAATTTTGCTATGCCCTTTTTTTTTTTAGAAGGTCCTGAGACTTCCTTGTTGGCCTTGAACATGAGCCCTCAATATAAATAAGACTGCCTTTGTCTTACCCTGCTCCACTTACAGTAAACAAAAGAAGAGTATATGGTTTCCACTCAAAACCCAAATATGTTCCCATTTTTTTGTATTCCATAAACCAAACATCATTGCGGTAACCACAGCTGTTATGTACTCAGGCCAGTGGTCTGAGAATCCATCCACCTTGCCATTAAAAACTTGGGTAACTGCCAGGATTTCAGGAAAAAGTTCTCTACCTCTCTTCTGTCAATTTCATTCATGTGTTTGACACATTTTCATATTTGAAGACTCTACATTTTTGCTTACACTCTTCCTTCAGCGCTGTTTTCTTTTCAACATGTGATTTTTAGATGAGAACATTTCTTTTCAAATCTTCTGTAATTAGCACATAAAATTGTGTATGTTGCATCGTTTATATTTGTACTACTGCTTGGTTTCATATGTATCCTTTTTTTTTCTATTTAAAGTTTAAACAAATTGCTGTATATAAACATATTTGATTTTTAGTGTTTGCACTAATTAATTTGGACGGTCACGGTGGTGCAGCGGTTAGCGTTGTCACCTCACAGCAAGAGGTTCTCCGGTTCGATCTTCAGCTGGGGTGTCTTCTGTGCAGAGTCTGCATGTCCTCCCTGTGGTCGTGTGGGTTTCCTCCGGGTGCTCTGGTTTCCTCCCACATCCCCAAAGACATGCTGCAAGTGGATTGGACACGCTAAAATTGGCCCTAGGCGTGAGTGCGTGCCTTCCGTGGAAGGTTGGGTGCCAGGCTGGCAAATTGACACCGTAAAACTCCACTGCCAATCATGAGCGGACAAGGTGATCCGCTGTGGCAACCCCGAACTGGAAAACGCCAAAAGAGTGAGAGAGAGTGTTTGCATTAATTACTATTTGTAACTCACCTTCTGTGTTTTCCCACTCTGAACCACATATCAGTCCTTATGGAGTGGTGTTCTACCCTGGTCAACAAATCTAAATAATTCAAAAAACAGCACCAATAAAAAGCACAAGGAGAACACTGGAATGAAAGTTTGTATTCCCACTAATTCCAGTAAAAAGTTTTTTTTTATATAGAATGGCTTTTATCGTTTGGGCAGCAGGAATTGGCGCACGAGCAAAGGATATCAGACGCAGCAGGAGAAGGGGCAAGAGTTGGAAGTGAGACATTTCCCTTCTCCTATTTCAGTGTTCAATTTTTCAGACTTCATTTTGTCAAAAGATCATGAAAACATTTTAAAACTTGGTTTTAATTTTCAGCCAAGCAGAAGGGCTAACATAACTAAGTCTTTGGTTGAACTTAAACTGTACACACGGAAGCTGAATTTTAACTATATTTTACAGGATGTTGGCTCCAAAAGTATTGTGGCTAAACCTTCAGTATATAATCCAAGTTTAACACCTACTGTTAAAATGTTTGACAGTTTTTGTGAGAAAAATATTAGAAAATGTTTCAGAAAAAAAGACATAATGTTTATTACAATTTGAGCACAAGTGAGAACAAGGCTTTGCTTGAGCTAGTAAAAATTACTGGCTTAAGATTTATGAAAGCAGACAAGGGTGGGGGTTGTGATGAATGTGCAGGATTATATCATCCGTATTGAAAACATGTTATCAGATCCTGCGGAATATAAGAAAGTGACTAAGCTGGACATAATTAAGAGTTACGTCAGTATTTACAATGTTTTATATAAGTTACTTTTGAATGGAGACCTTAGTAATGAGGTGTTTAATTTCATGTATGTGGAACAACCTAGAATAGGGGTTTTGTTTGGGATACCCAAACTTCATAAGTCTTTCACAAATCCCCCTTTCAGACCCATCATTTCTGCCTCAGGTAGTGCAACAGACTGCATATCTTTATATTTAGATTATATTCTTAAGCCTTATGTAAAGATTTTACCATCATTTGTAGCAGATTCATGGGATTTTTTAGACCAATTAAGGTCTTTTTTTTTTTTATTTCACCAAGTGATTTGTGTGATGCATCAGGTGGTTCTTGGGCAAGTACAGCGCATTAACCAACCATATTACAGTTTATACATATTTGTTAGGTACTTTGTTGGATAATTCTTTTTTCACTTTCAATGGTGGTTTTCATAAACAACAAAAGGGTGTAGCGATGGGGGCCACAGTTGGACCTACATATGCAAACCTTGTTTGAGGCTGGTGGGATTTGGAAATATTGCCTAAAATTCAGTTTTTTGATAACGTCATTTTTTTATAAAAGGTTTGCAGATGATATGTTTTTTTATTATTAAAAAAGAACAAATTGCACAACAATTTGTAGAATTGTTAAGTCACAGTACAACTTAACTTTTTTTTAATTTGTTATAGGTGAATATGGTTCTAAGTTATTTTTTTAGATATGAGCATAGTTTGGGACAACATCAGTGGTAGATTTTTAAGTACTATTCGTAGGAAAAGCAGTTTTTGTAACGGCTATGTGCACTTTAAAAGTATTCATCCTCGTTTTATGAAGAAAAACATTCCAGGTAGGCAATTTATAAGGGCCTCCCGTATGACAGTAAATGAAAATGATTTTATTAAGGAGTTAGAATTTATAAACTATTTATTTAGGGAGAAGGGGGTGCCCTGAAGATTTGCTCTGAAGCAGCAGATGAGGTAATTTCTAGGAGGCAGGTGGATTTTCCCCCAATTCTAGTGAATGGATTTTCTAAAAAGGAATCTATTTCAGATAAGGCTGGGGGTTATACACAGAGGGACGCCCCGAGGTATTGCTTGGATATGAGTGTAGATAATTCGGCTATACATAAAATTCTTTGTGATAATTGGAGGATTATCTTGGGAAACAGTGAAATAGCAAAGGTTTTAGGAGATGGTCCCTATTTTGTTTATAAAAGGGGTTACAGCATAAAGCATATGCTTGAAACTGGTAGATTGGAATCAAAAACCTCTGTTGGAGGGGGAGTGGGCATGTTTAAATGTAAGGGATATAGATTTTGTGTAGGTTCATCCATGATGGTCCATATATATTTTTCTAACGCATCTAGAGAGGACCTTAAAGGTCCCGGGTAGATGTGATTTGTGGTACCTTGGGCATTGTATACATTGCCCTTTGTTCATTATGTCATGCTTTTTATATTGGAATGTCAACCAGGGCTCTAAGAAAAAGAATTTTAGAACATGAATATGCTATAAAAAAAAAAACCCAAATAATGCCTTGTATAAGCATTCTGGTGAGTGTGTGAACTGGAAAAAGTTTAATTTTCCTATTTTGCAACTTGTTCAAGAGGATTTAAGGGGAGGTCATTTTAGAAACCTGGTTGAACAAAGAGAAGCAGAATGGCAACTTAAGCTTGCTTCTTATCTTTCTCCTGGTCTTAATGATATATTTTTTAAAAAATAGGAAAATAGCATTGAATTAAACTTATTAACATGTTGGTCTCTTTAAAATACTTTTTTTTAAAGTGCTGTGTGATGAAAGCAATTATATTTAATTGATAATTGAAATTGATTGGTTAAAATGTATTTAAAAGTGAGTGGTAATTGTTTGCCACTCAGTTTCTGATGAAGTCTGTGTGACGAATAACGAACAATAAAGGTGAATTATGCTACAAACTTTCATTCCAGTGTTCTCCTTGTGCTTTTTATTGGTGCTGTTTTTTGGTTTAGTTGGATTGGCATCTTTGTCTGGTCACTACTGGTTTTTGGTTCAAATCTAAATAATTGCTGTATTCAGAGGAGCAGCCAGGATTTTGGAAGTTACATGTTAATGAATATGCCGTCTTCCAGAATGTAGCCCCTTTCCACCAGAATGTGCCCCCATTTCACACACACACACACACACACACACACACACACACACACACACACACACACACACACACACACACACACTAGTGCATGCTTTAGCACAGCTCATTGCACAAAATAAAGAAGCATTTAAAAGGTGCATGCTGTGGTATACAGGCATATGCTGGTTTGCCTGGCTGTGTGCTTTGCTGCAGTGATGAGAATCCCCTTCCAGACACCAAGTGACACTGTCAGTGGGGGGAAGTGAGAGACATGTTTTGTTAAGTTATCCATACACTGTACAAGGCGAAGCATGAGCAGCAATTAATCATGGCATGATTTCTCTTCTCATAATCGATCTGACAGCAGTAAACTGATTTGAGCTGTACCTTTGTTTTGTACAAATCTGTGGAAGTCATCTTTTGATGAAGTAATGTTGTTATTAAATGGGTCCATAGCCATTTACTGTCTGTGCTTTGGCAAAGTTTTTTCATACAAACTCTGTGAATACACATCTGGTGCTTTATGTTAATTATTGGCTGTTGTCTGTCACTGCATGATAAGGCCTATGCCAGTTATTGACCGCTGTTCCCCATTGTGGAGTGGGGTTATTATGAGCCTGGTCAGGTAGAAGTTAGGCCCACCAGAGCACTAGTGCTTTGTCAAGAAACATTAGGCTTTGGCTGTGAAGGCCACTACACTACTAAGAATACTTATAGTGAAACTGAAATTGGGGTGACAGAATACTGGGTTGCCAGGAGTGTTCAGAGCTCTGAAAGTTAAGGCCACAAGGCTGTAGCAAGGAAGACTCCTTTAACAATGAAAGGGTGGTAGCATGCTGGACTGAAAGAGGATATATTTGTTTTGAAACTGGATTGGAATTGAAGGAACTGTGGCATTTCCAGAGAGTATTCATTTCTGAATGCATTTACAAATGACTAGACAGCATACATTAACACATACCCGTCTGCTGAGCCTGATGCTTGGTAAATGCTTCTTACGGGGGCTTTTTCCATTGAGCAGTTTTATGCAGCAGTTTCATGCAGGAGGATTCATGTTCTTTCTTTCCCATTAAATATAGTACTGCAGGTGTGCTGCAATTAAATTTAAATGTTGGCCTATCTCATAGTGACATGCCTTATCTTAACCTTTTATCATTTCATTATTTTATAATGAGGAGTTTTGTCACTAGATTAGCAGGGGCCCCTTTTGGGGATGCAGCGTTGGGTTACTCTTGTGTTTCATTACTTTACATTCGCTTTCAGGGTATGCATTTGCTGCATGCTTTTATGGTGAACCCATCCATACAGTAAGAATTTTACATGTTGTGGCTATAGTGAACGTTCTTAAGTGGTACTCATGTCTTTACCACCAGGATCCTCACACAGGAGCAGCTAGAGTTGCCTGGTTTGTGCTGTTTCCTGTTGTGGCACAGAACCCATGAAATGCTGCGATAGCATATTCTGTTAGAAAACGCCACCAGTGCCAACCTCTGCCAACTTTCTAAGCAGCTTGTCTGATTTTATTCTACTTATCCTGCCACTTTTAGTAAAAGTTTAAAAGTAAAAGTATCCCAGCTAGCTCAGTTGGGAGAGCATGAGACTCTTAAAAATTGAAGACTGCCTATGAGGAAGTGGGTTTTCTTTGTTTGTTTTTATTTCTCCCATAAACCATGTGGTAATGTTCTAACCTGATCGTTGCTTACCTCTTCTGCTCTTACTTTATTTCCAAGACTTATCTGTTAAGTGTGCTTAATTTTGTTTGCAGCATTATGTGGCCAGGCATATATAATATAAGCCATCATGCAGAAAATTATTAAAAGAATATCTAACCTTCAAACATTCAGACCGATAAAAGAAATACAAAGGTTACAACTGAGCCAGCAAATAAATGTCTGTGTTTGAGACTTTCATGTTGTCTATTATGTTTCTAGATGTCTAGTTAGAAGTTTATAATGTAAAGATTTTAGTACAGGCACTGTATATCTTCAATTTTATGTTCTAGGGTCATAGGAAGTTACTAGGCTATTGGCCCTAAGGCCCATATAAGCCTAGCCAAGAGTTTAGCCCATGCATAGACAAATAAGCACTCAAAGCCCCTGTCCAGCAGGGATATAGGTGGAATCCCAGGAATGTATTTTCTGTTTCCCATCCTGTTATCCATATTGCGCTTAAAAAGGGGTAAAGAGGTACTCTGATGTGGAGAGGGAGTTTATTCCATAGATGGGGGGAGTCTCTTGGACACAAATCTGTCCTGTCAGCAAGTCCTATTGATGTCAGAAACCAGGTTGAGGCCGCGTGTGTAGGTTACTCGAGTGGAGCTTGACTTGTGGATATGCAGCAGTCCCATCAAGGCCGGGGTCCAAGATCGCCTTGTATGTCAGACAGAGATCACCTCTGAGGAGTCTGTATGAAACAGAGTAGAGGCATAAGCCTATCTGTGTGTGGTAGATTTTTGAGGCCCTGAATTCTCCTGGTGAGGAACCTTTGTGGTCTGTCCAGCTGTTGCATGTGCTTTGTGCGGTACATGCCGAATGGGGCATTGTACTCAATAATGGGCCTTATAAGGGAAGAATACAGGGATGTTATGATCTCCTTGTCCCTGGATGAGATACCCTTACTTATGAGGTGGGCCATGTAGAAAACTTTCCTTGCAATGGAAGCAACATGGTGGTCAAAAGTCAGGCTGCTATCAATCTGGGTGCACAAATCCCTCACAACTGACTGCGTGATTAGAACGTTATTAATGTGATAATTTGTGGGGACATCTCTCTCCCCAAAGGGGATGATGATGCATTTTTTTGTATTCAGCTTGAGGACATGTTTCTGGCACCAGTCATTTATTTGGGTGAGACCCTCTTGGAGGATGTCCACATCACTAGGTGAATTGATGACTGCTCCCAACTTGCAGTCATCTGCAAACTTGGTCAGCCATAGCCGACTGGTTTTGGCCTGTACCTGAGAAAAGTATATCCCAAATAAGAGACCCCAAGACCGAACCCTGGGGTACGCCACTTGATACAGGTCTACTGCTTCAGGTGGCTTCTGTCAGTGAGCCAGTTGGCTACCCATCTAGTAACATATGGATTGATGACTAGTTGAGAGAGTTTATCTATTATCCCCGAGTGGGGAATAGTGTCAAAGGCTTTGGCCAGGTCAGGGTAGGCAGTGTGCACTGTCTTCCCCTCATCCATGGCTTTGATGACCGTCTCAAAAAAGTCGACCATATTTAACAGACATAACCTCCCCTTGACGAAGCCCAACTGTGTGGGATCGAGTGGAGGTTGCCAATGTCCTTGTTTATGAGGTCCATGATAATCCATTCCATGACCTTGCAAATCAGGCTAGTTAGGCTTATGAGTCTGTAATTTCCGAGATCAGTGGATGCTCCACTTTTGTATAAATGGATGATAGTGGCTGTCCTCCACTCAGCTGGGACAAAACTGGTACTCAGGCTTTGATTGAATAGGGTGCCTAATGGTGCTGCAAGTTCCTGCCGGAGTTCATGTAGGATGCAGCCTGGGATGTTATCAGGTCCCATGGAGGCTGTATTTTTTGCCTTTGAGAGAGCAGTGATGACCTGATCCCTAGATATAAGGGGAAGGAGGCAGGTACTGGGAATGTCCTGATTTACTGATGGAGGGGACAGAGGGGTGAAATTTTCACTGAATCTGTCGGCCAGCAAGTTTGCTATATCTACGGCATTTGTATATGTGGTGTCCTTGACCATCAGTTCTGAACAGATCTGGGTGCTACCTTTGAGATTACTGACATATGTGAAGAAGGCCTTATGACTGTCTCTAGTAGATGTGACCAATTTGGACTCTAAGTTTGCTTTGGAAGATTTCACTAGTGGTCTTATTTGCTTGTTTAAGCTAAGGCGAGATTGCTCCCAATTGGGCACCTGCTCCTTCTTGGTCCTGGTCAGCAATTTTTTTCTTTTGTTATAGAGTTTATTTATTGCAGATGTCCACCAGACAGGTTTAGTCTTCCGTGCGGAGGTTGATTTAGTCCTGTCATGTATTAATGATTCCATGCATCTATATAAATGTTCGCATACTAATTTGGTATAGTTTTGGATACTGGTGCCAGTCCCCAGAGAGGGGGAGGGGTCTATGAAGCTGTGTATACCATCCCTCAGGAGGCTGTAATCAGCTTTGGAGAAGTTTTTTGATTGACCCTAGCTAGAAGGGGGTCGAGGTAGATGGTGACTTCAAACATGACCACTTTATGGTCGGATGTTACAAGGGAGGATGGTATTGTGGGGATGCTGGAGTGGCTACTCATGTTGGTTAATACCAAGTCCAAAATATTATCACGTCTTGGTTTGGGATATAATGCATAGAAAAATGGGCAGTTAATTTTTGGGGCATGTAGCAGCATATGTATTTGAGAGATTTCTGTATATGCTTGGGGAGTGGGTGTCAGCAGTCTAGAGGTTTATGCACATTTTTAAGAATAGGTCTTACAGGATTTACATTGCTAGCTGCCTAGTGCTGTTATTAAGTGGGGGAAAACGGCTTTACAGTGTGCACTAAGGTACCAAGAATGGCTTTTAAATTTGGAAATGGAACTGTCATAAACAACATGTACAGCAGAAGGAAGAAACTGTTACAAAAGAGAGTAAAATCCCATGAGTGGAGGAGCTCCCTGGTCAGCCTTGGTAAGAAGCTGAGATCCCTTATAAGATCCTCCAAAGCTAGCTACGAAAACAAAATTGCCACTAATTCCAAGGACAGCCAGAAAGCATTCTATAGCTATGTCAAGAATCTCGATGGCAACACCCAGATCTGCTCTGAGTTACAGCACAAAGGCACAAAAATTACAGAACCAACTGATATTGCCAACATCCTGGCAGATAGGTTCAGTGCTAACTTTACCCCCCCCCCTCTCTAAAGGGCCCATATCTATACAGGAAGAATGCAGAGTCCCTGTAATCACAACTACGCAGGTAAAAGTTGCACTCTCTAAAGCCAAAAACACAGCATCTGTGGGACTGGGCAACATCCCAGGCTGCGTTTTACATGAACTTCAGAACAAACTGGCTCCCCACTTAAGCACCATGTTCAATAATAGCCTTGCATCAGGCTTTGTGCCCACTAAATGGCACACAGCAACAGTTATCCCACTCCACAAAGGGGGAGCCACCACTGATCCCGGGAACTATCGACCTATTAGTCTGACGAGCCTGGTCTGCAGGGCCATGGAACGTATCATCATGGAACTCATAAACAAAGACATTGGTAACCTCCAAACTCTGGATCCCACCCAGTTCGGGTTTGTGAAAGGCAGATCATGCCTCCTGAACCTGATCAACTTCTTTGAGGCAATCACCAAAGCCGTAGATGAGGGTAAGGTGGTTCACACAGCCTATCTTGACCTCGCCAAGGCTTTCGACACTATCCCCACATTCTGAAATTATAGCTAAACTCACTAAGCTAGGTATAAATCCCTGCGTCACAAGATGGGTTGCCAACTGGCTCACTGACAGAACCCACACTGTAAAAGTTGCAGACTCCAAATCTGACCTCAAAGCAGTGACAAGTGGAGTACCACAGGGTTCCGTCCTGGGACCTCTCCTGTTTGGTATCTACTTCTGTGAAGTACATGCTAACACAGAAGGCCTCTGGCTAACGAAGTTCGCAGATGACTGCAAACTAGGAGCCATAGTAAAGTCCCCAAATGATGTGGACATCCTACAGAAGGGCCTCGCTGAGACAGATGCCTGGTGTCAGAGCCATGGCCTTAAGCTCAATGCCAAAACGTGCAGTGCCATCCCCTTTGATAAAACTCTGTACCCATGAACTACCACATAGGCAGCAATCTACTTAACACTGAATGTGTGATAAGAGACCTTGGGACCCAGGTGGACAGTAGTCTCTCCTTTGATAATCACATCGCCACAGTAGTCAGGAAGTCCTATGTGGCACTCCTCATTATAAAAGGGTTCTCATCCAGGAAAAAAGAGGTCATTGTTCCCCTCTACTCAACACTCATTAAACTCATAGAGTACAACGCCCCTTTTGGAATGTACCTCACAAGATATCTGCAGCAGCTGGAAAGGCCACAGAAGTACCTCACAAAGAGGATTACTGGCCTCAAACAAATGCCCTACACTAACCTCCTCAAAAAACTCCAGCTTTACTCCGTAGCATATCGCCTACTCGGAGGTGATCTCTGCCTGACATATAAAGCTATGTCAAACCCAGAGCTGTTGGACATGCTACACCTAAAGAAAGCCCAATCCCTCCGAGCTACACGCTCTATGGACCTAAACCTTGTCACCACAATAAACAGGTCATGCTGGAGGGATAGATTCCTGTCCCAGAGACTTCCCATACTCTGGAACAGGCTACCCATCTATGTCAAGCAAAGTTCTTCATTAGCACTCTTCAAGAAAAATCTTGAGTGGATGGGAAATAGGAAATACACCCCGGGGATCACTTCTGTGTCTCTGCTCGTCAGTGGCACAGGAAAACTTTCTTGAGTGGAGTAAGCCAGGGAACCTTGTTGACTAGGCTTACGTAGGCCCTTGGGCCAATAGCCTCGTACCTACCTATGAAATATTAACTGCTACATAATCATACCAGGGCTTACAGGGTGTACATTGCTAGCTGCATTGTCTTATTAGGCGGGAAAACGGCTTCTCCATTCACAGCAAAGCATCCGGAATGGCTTTTAGCTTTTCGGCTTTTAGCTTTGGTGATATTATTTTCTGTAAAGCTACAACAGGGCTTATGGGGTATACATTGCTAGCAGCCTCGAGCTGTTAAGTTGAAAAACGGCTTTACAGTCTGCAGCAAGGTATCTGGAATGGCATTTAGCTGTGGTAATATTAACTGCCGTATAATTACAACAGGGCTTACAGGGTTCACATTGCCAGCTGCCTAGTGTTATTAATAGGTGGGAAAAAGGCATTTCAGTCTGCCATAAGGCACCTGAAACTGCTTATATGTCAGGAAATAGTGACTTCTGCAAATATACCAGGGCTTGCACTTTGATTAACCTGGAACTATGTTATGCTACTATCTAGAACCGTGTCATAGGAATGTATTGCGATATGTCTGCCTTTACAACTGTGAAGTTATGTTACTGATCATACCCTTTGCAACTCTGTACCTAAACCTCCTGCACGCACCATCTCAACTACCTATTTGCTGTTGTTCTTTGCATTTACATCAGCTTCATACATCTTACTCACCACTCTCACTTGCCCACATGTAATTACCCTCGTATTCTACACTGTTACCGCACTACGTCTACTCTTCTATCTCTAACGCTACACCCTTTTTTTCTTTCAGCTAGCACGGTCTAAAACTCCCTCCTTCCCACGAAAGCATTCTGCCACGTGTATAAGGGCTACAGTGGAACTGACCTCCCTGAATCCTCCTCTAATAAAATAAGTGCATGTAAGCTCCAGAAACTACTTTTTTTTTACAGAGACAGTTGGTTTCCCTATCTGCTCTTTGGATTTTGTAATTAAAATCGTTGTGGTCTCCTGAGCCCTGACAGCGTGCACACTCACAGAGATTACCCCATTTTCCCCACTAGATGGCAGGAACCCCCCAAAATTGCTCCCTGACTAACTAGTACCCATTATATCATAATAAGAGTAGTCTTAGTACTATCCCTCCTAAAAGGACCCTCTTTCAGGTCTATCAACCCTTTATTTCACATCTATCTGCTGTAATCATCTTTTACAACCTATTTACCTAATTTAACTACAGACTCTAGCAGTCTTGGCACCACTATCAATGTTCAGCCCTCACCTACACTCACTGATACTTTTTTGGTGCTCACCTCTGCTGGGGGGTCTGTACCCGCTCCGTTCGCCCTTTGTTCTCACTCCGCTCCCCTACCCCCAAATCTCACCCACCCCCACTGCACCTAAACTTATACCTCACCTTACTCACTTGACTTTCTTCCTACTCCAATCACTAACCAGAGCTACTTCATAGCTCCCCCTACTCTAACATCACACTCATACCTGCACTCACTCATCCCTACCTCCACCCCATTATCAAATAACACTACAAAAAGCTTCCAAACAACCATAATCCAAGTCCTACTACCCTTACTCCTACTAGCTCTGACATCCCTTTCCTACACTACAGCCATACAAACTAACCTACCCTTAGATACCACCTCATTCCATTCAGCTTCAAAAACCCTACCAACAGTATTAACCTGTACAACTTTACACAACTAATTCAAGACCCCACCAGAATAGATTAAAAAAAAAAAAAAACATAAACAAACCATTATTGACTGGATACTAGTAAATCCCCCCAGACATCACTATCGGATAGGGTCCCTACCTGACACACTCAGTGACTATCTCCCTACATTCCTCCTCAGGAAATGAACTAAAATCCCCAAACCCATAATCTATAAAAACATCAGGGATGATCGTAACTTAACCCCAGACAAACAACATTCTCCACCATTGTAAACCCTACACCTAGATCAGGCAGTAGAATACTTTAAAAATACATTTATCTCCGTTCTAAATTCCATTGCACCTTTAAGAAAGAGAAAAATCAAAGCAAGCTATGCACCATGGCTAAGTCTGGACTCAAGAACCCTTCTTAAAACCAGAGACAAGATCTGGAAGCAGTGGAAACCAGACAACTCTGAACAAACCAACAAAAGTACAAACAACTTGGGAACCTAGCCAAAATACAAACCAAACAGGACAAATAAAACTACTTCCTAGGCCTCCAAAACAAACAAGCAAACAACCCCCAAAAGTTTTGACATTCTGTCAACTCATTGCTAAAACCTGGAACAATTGCTACCCCCACCCCCACCTCCCCATATACTAACAGCAAAGATATTGCCTCCCAGCTTAACTCTCACTTCATAAACTCAATCCAGACTCTGTCCAACCAGCTAACAAACACCAATACCTCATCTAACACAACCACTAGAAACATCGCTGACAATACTACCAACCAACCATCCTTCTCCCTCTCTCCAGTCCCTACATCAAAAATTAGAAACCTGCTCCGCAAACTAAAACCTGCCACACTAGCTGCAGACAGTATACCCACTAACTTCCTAGGAATGGCAGCTGACTCTCTTTCTTATCCAGTATCAATCCTAATAAGTCCATTCACGAAGCCTATGTACCACAACTATGGAAAATATCCTACATTATACCTCTTCACAAAGGAGGCAACTCTTACGATTTTTCCAACTACAGGCCAATAGCTATTCTTTCCCCATTATCTAAGCTCCTAGAGAAATGCATACACTCACAAGTTATGACAATTCCTAGATACTAACAAGCTTCTCTCATCCACCCAGCATGGTTTCCGCCCTCACCATAGTACAGCTTCTGCTCTTCTCTCTTTCTTCAACCTGGTTAATCAACACA
>NC_056729.1:1193921484-1193923984 GCF_019279795.1 Protopterus annectens | reverse complement strand
GCTAGAGCCCTGAGTAATTCCTTGAACTGTTCTATTTTCTCTCCTGTCAATGTCCAGGTCTTCAGCGTAGTCTCTGTTGACCTTAGAACCTTCTCTGACCATTGCTTGCAGCTGATTGTGGTAACTAGTGGTTTATGCTGTGGGCTGAGTGTTTCACTGGGGAAGACTTTGCAATCATGGCTTCTGCCCTGGTGCATTTTCCTTACTAGGAGGAAGTCTACCTGAGTTGCATGTTGACTACTCTTGTATGAGATCTTCATAGGTTGATACTAGGCTATCTGTCCTAGGGCATTTATAAGCCTAGCCAGAGTGTGTTTGGCTTTCACCACCCTTTTAGATTAGTTGACTGTGCCTCTGTATAGTAGGTCACAGAAGATGGCCCTTTTGAGGTTAGTTTACTGTGCCTCTGTCTAGTAGGGACACAGAAGACGTCCCAGGGGTAAACCTACGATCTCCCATCCACTCGTCAAGATTTCTCTTGAAGAGGGTCATTGAGGGACTCTGCCTAACATGGATTGAGATTTTGTTCCAGAGTGAGGGAAGCCTCTGGGATATGAATCTGTCCCTCCAGCATATCCTATTTATTTCTGTGCTGAGGTTTTAGTCCCTGGAGCGTGTAGCTCTAAGGGATTTGGATTTCCTGAGGTGGAGCATGTCCATTAATTCTGGGTTGGACATGGCTTTATACGTCAGGCACAGATCGCCTCTGAGTAGGCAGTAAGCAACTGAGTAGAGCTGGAGTTTCTTTAGCCTAACTGCGTAGGGCATCTGTTTGAGTCCCTTGATCCTCGTGGTGAGGTACTTTTGGGGTCTTTCCAGTTGCTACAGGTGTCAGGTAAGGTACATCCCAAATGGAGCATTGTATTCAATTATGGGCCTGATGAGTAGAGGGGCACAATGACCTCTCTTGATCTAGATGTGAACCCTTTTGTGATAAGGTGGGCTATATAGAAGGTCTTTCTAACCACTTTGGCAATGTGATTGTCAAAGGAGAGATTGCTATCTACTTGGGTCCCCAAATCCCTAATTACTAACGTACTTAATGGATTACCAACTATGTGGTAATTTGTGGGCACTTTGTTTTTCCCAAAGGGGATAACTATGCACTTTTTGGTATTTAGCTTTAGGCTATGGCTCTGGCACCAGTTCTCCGTCTCTGTGAGACCCTTTTGGAGGATGCTTGTGTCAGTCGGCGAGTCAATTATGGCACCCAGTTTGCAGTCCTCTGCGAACTTGGTCAGCCTTAGTCCTCCCATGTTCGCCTGTACCTCAGAGAAATATATACTGAACAAGAGAGGTCCCAGGACTGAGCCTTGTGGGACGCTACTTGTAACTGGTTTAGAGTCTGACATGGTACCTGCAATTCTGACCATGTGGGTTCTATCCCTGAGCCAGTTTGCAACCCATCTTGTGACATAGGGGTTGATGTTTAAGCTGGTGAGCTTATTTATGATGCCCGAGTGGGGTATTGTGTTGAAGGCTTTTGCGAGATCCAAGTAGGCTGTGTGGACTACCTTCCCTTCATCTATGGCCTTGGTGACTGTTTCAAAGAAGTTTTAAGAGGCAAGATCTGCCCTTAACAAAGCCAAATTGGGTAGGATCCAGTGTTTGGAGGTTCCCAATGTCTGTTTGAGTTTCATGATGATACTCTCCATAGCTTTGCAGACCAGGCTAGTCAGGCTTATAGGTAGATAGTTTCTGGGGTCCGTTGTGGCACCACCTTTGTGGAGTGGGACCACTGTTGCTGTACGCCATTCCTTTGGTACATATCCTGTAGTAAGGCTGAGATTGAACAGTGACTTTATGTGAGGGTTCAGTTCTTCTTGGAGTTCGTGTAAGACGCAGCCCAGGACACCGTCCGGTCCCATTGATGCTGTGTTTTTTGCTTTGGAGAGGGAAGCTCTCACCTGTGCATCTGTGATGTCAGGGAGGCTACACTCTGTTGGGATAGACATTTGCTGTTTTGGGGGGGAAGGGGGGAGGGTTTGCACTGAACCTGTCTGCCAGGATGTTGGCAATGTCTGTGGGTTAAGTGTATTTTTCGTCATTTTGAACTAACTCAGAGCATATCTGGGAGTTGCCACCCAGGTTTCTGACATAACTAAAGAAGGCCTTGTGATTATCTTTAGCATCTTGTGCAATTTTTCTTTCGAAGCTGGCCTTAGATGATTTTATGAGGGATTGTAGTTTCTTGCTAGTACTGATCAGAGATGCCTTCCCATTTTGGGATTTTGCTTTATCATATAGTAGCTTCCTCCTTCTGTTGTATAGCTTATTTATGGCTGGGGTCCACCAGACAGGTCTCCTGCCTTTGGAGGAATGAGTCTTGGTTTTATTTGGGATAGCACGATCCATGCATTCCTGTAGGTGTCCATAGAAAGTGTTTGTAAAAGATTCTGCAGTTTGGGCCGTATTTTCCACTGGCCCGGGGGCTTTGAAGGATTCCACCTCGGTTTTGAGAAGTGTGAGGTTTGCTTTTGAGAAGTTCTTCACCGTGGTT
>NC_056729.1:1193911484-1193916484 GCF_019279795.1 Protopterus annectens | reverse complement strand
AGGGTAGATGTTCAGCAGCAAAGCTCAGTGGAGCTGTTCTTCAGGGATTGGCTGTGGTACTGGTTTCCATTTTGAAAAATAATTTGTCACTGTCACAGGAACAGTGCACTACAGTGTGGTAACAATGTACTTCTGTACCTGCTCTTCACCTTTTATAGAGTGTTTATTAAGCACACTTCCTTGCTGTCAAAGGTCAGTTGTCCACCAACATCTTCAACTTTGGCTTGTCCAGAAGATAAGACTGTTGTATTCCAACCTTGATTCTGGGGTCCAGAAAGAGGAACCCTGCAATAGTCTGTACAGACACAACCACCATGACTGAACCACAGGCAAAATACCTTGGTAATGATTTAGTTTACAAAGTGTAAAGACAAGATATAGGCACGTTTTATTGGAAACAGTGGCTGTTTTGCAGGCTTTCAGTTTCTTGGTCCTAAAATGTAGATTACTGTTTGCTGGCAATGAGTCTCTCCACTTGCTTGTAGTATTACCGTTTTTAGCAGCATTTCCTAAAATTGCATGCAAGTGGCTAGCGCATTTGTAATAATCCTGACAGCTGTGTTAGAGTTAAGTAATGGATAGGAGGCTGAAAAGTATGGGTTTGCTGGTCATTCCCTAGACTAGTGCCCAAGTTCAGAAGTCTGATCTCTATATGGTAGAAACTGTTACTGAATCTTGTAGTGTGAGCAACAGACTGGAACATCTGCATAAAAGCAGTGCACTGTCTTTTCAGTTATGCATATCCTGGGGACTAACAATGTAAGCAGTCTTTTGGAGATGGATCAGACTACATCATCCCACAACTAATTGTGGATTGAGTGTGCCTTGGTCCCGGGTTGTTTTCAGCCATACCCCCTTCCCCTTTACACACAGTTTTACGACCTTACATAAATTCAAGTGCTCTTTTGGATTCACCTTCCTCATTCTTTCAAATTATATTTCTTGTTTTGTACAAAAACATTTGTTAGATTATCTTATTAATATAGTGGAATGGATGTCCAAAAAGTATTTAATAGCAGTAAAGCAAGTAAAACGGATTACAAATAACTCTGTTAACCCAGGTTTCGTCCTTACGTTACGGACTTCTTCAGAACAATGAACAAAACCAACTTATTCATTTATATATACATCCCTAATTTCAATTATTCAATTTATTCACTAAAACCTGTTACTTTTCAATTAAAACTTAAATTTGTAAAAAAGACACTAAATAAAAACCTCTAAAAAGGAAGCCACAAAGTAATGTCGCAATATAATGCAGTAATTAAATTCTTGTCCAAGTGTTCTTGATGAACCATGCAGTATTTTAACAAACTATTATATTCGAATGTTTTGATTTCTATTGTTATAAATTAATTGTAAGAAAAAGAAACATCCTATCAAATGATTATAGATATCCTAACCGTTTCTATAATGTGCATAAGATAAATAAAGTACTTTTAATATATTACAACCAATGTAAACTAATGTAAAATGAAAACTAAATAATAAATTATCCTAAAATATGTTTTAACTTTGGAGTAGGTGCTATACTGATACTTTCGTTGATGCCTGGGTAGTTGTGGGCATCTAACCGTAATTGCCATTTTAACTCACTAATATCCAGGTGGATGTCTACAATTTTCCCTTGTACATGTTTTTAATATGCTGTATCACACAAAACCTAAACTCATGATCAGAGTTTGCCATTAAATGTCTGGTTAAAGCATTGGTAACTTTACTGTGTTTTATATCCAGTACATCTCCCCTTATTCTTTCTCTGAATTGTCTAGCTGTTTTTACCACGTAAAAAATGGGGCATTTTTGACATTGTGCAATATATACTATGTACTATGTTCTGTGTGTAACAGTCATAATGTCCTACAATGGGAATTTTGTTGTGGTTAACCCTAATACATTCCCCTGTTGTCATAATATATTTACATGTGGAACATTTGCCACATTTATAGTTTCCAGACTTCCTTCCCATTTGTCTTCTGTTTTAGCAAACATCCTTCTGTAAAAGTTCTTTGAAAGATTGGTCTTTCCGAAACACAAACTTTGGGACTCCCCCTATTTTTGTTATTACTTGCTTATCTAATTGTAGGAAGCCCCAATTTTTCTTGACCATCTCTATGTACCATTCCACATCCTGGTTGTAGGTGGTTATATAAATTAAATTCATACTAATATCGTGATTTTTTTCTCAAACCATTATTTACATCAGTACTTTCATTCATCTTTATTATGGCTTGATAAAAGCCTATTAGTCTTTTATGCACCACTTCTTTCTTTACATTGTTACATAAATCCTCGGGATAACCCCATCTTTGGAACATGGTTATCATAAAATCCAATTCCTGTACGAATGCATCATTATCACTCACCATTCTTGCTGCTCTTACCATTTGCCCTTTAATTATTGCTCTTTTTTGGTGGTGAGGATGCCAGCTATTAAAATCCAAATAGGAATTTGAAGAAGTACTTTTTCTATATATATCTGATTTTATGCATTTATTAATCTTATCTGTGGTTAATTGTACATCTAAATAGGATATTATTTCCTTACTGAATTGATGAGTAAATTTTAAAATTCAACTGTATTATTTATATATTTAATAAACTTTCCAAGCTCCTCTATATTGCCGTCCCATATAATAAAAATATCATCCAAATAACGTGTATATTGCCTTATATGTTTAAAATGGATAGTCGGGAACACAAATTCTTGCTCACAAAATGCCATTATATAGTTTGCATATATTGGGGCACACGCTGCCCCCATGGCCACTCCTGTTAGCTGTTTAAAAAATTGGCTTTCAAAATGTATGTAATTATTTTGCAGGACAGCTTCCATGAGTATTATATCTACGTTTATTTGATCTTGATTATAAATTCCTGTTTTTGTTAATTGTGTTTCCAATCAACTTAAGCCCATGTCATGGGGAATAACAGTAAATAAATTACAAACATCAATCGTAAGAAATATAGTGTTGTCACTAATGTTTACTGTTTTTAATTTTTCTAAACTCCACAAATCTCTTGTAATATAATTAAAGGAAGTCAAACCCCTTTTCAACTGATAGTCTAAAAATTGACTAATAAAACATGTCTTACTACTTTTTCCATCCACTATCAGCCTAAATTTGATGTTATTTAGGCCTTTATGGATTTTCGGAATCCCAAATATACTACTGACTACTGGGAAGGAATTCTTCATGTACTCATGTTCTTTTTCACTAAGCTGTCCTTGGTACAACATATCATATCAATTTTTTTTGTGACTAATATTGATTTAATTTATACTACTCTGTGTAACTATCTTCCATTAACATATTTCCATCATGGCATTAACGTAATCATTTCTTTCCACTATTACTACCCCATTCCCTTTGTCAGATTTCATTATATGTATTTCCCTATTACTAATTAATGTACCCAACAAATCACTCTCTTTCTTGGTCATATTGTTGTGTCCCTGTCTGCCAGACTTATTCATATGTGCTCTAATATCCATTTCACATGCTTTTTCAAATAATGCAACTATCTGATTAGTGGGGGGTTAAATAAGCTCAGTTTAACTAATCCCCCATGTCCGTTGTTTTCATTCCTATCCGGAAACCACATTTTTAAATTCATTTTCAGAGTAAAAATGTTTAAATCTATTAACATGTCAGTGATGTTACCTTTCCTACAGGGAACAAAAGTGAACCCTTTAGATAATAAATTAGCATGTTCAATACTAAATTCATATTTAAAATAATTATATACGTTATAATCATCATATGCATTAGAAATAACTTTAGGGTCACTGAGTGCCTTTAAATTTTCCATTCCATCCAATTGATTACACATTAATTCCACTATTGAGTTTACATCATTGTTTTCTTGATTGTAAAAATGCATTTCATTATTCGTGAATTGCTCAGTGTAATTTTTAATCATTACTGTATTCAAACGCCATAAATATTGTTACCATCCAAAAACATATCGTCATTAATACCATTGGTATTATGATAAAAGTACTCCTTTCAGAATATTTCAACTATGAAAAGCCACTCAAACTGCTGTGATTATAGCTCACCAATATATGTATTGCTCAATTACAGTCACTTTGACTGTGTATACATCATGTCTGATTGTGATAACAATGGCCTCAGTAAAGTATTCCAGTTTGCTTTACACAAATGCACACTAGTGCTGGTGAATGTTTAACTTTATCAACTCTACATGGTCAGTCATTTTTATCCTTAGACATCCCCAAAAGCAGCAATTATAGCTACATTGTTTATAATCATATTAAGCAAAGTAACACCTTTCAAGTTTGTCTTATACAAATACACACTAGCCGTAGTAAAGTATTCCAGCTTAATTCATACACACATGCACACACGCACACTTGCACATTTGCCCTGCAAAGCCATATTAAAAACTGTTGAAAGTACCTTTGCCCTTATCTGTTTATTTTTTATGTGTGGAAAGCCCCCAACCAGTAGTTATAGCTGCTTAGTTGACTGTGTATACCCCTTATTTTTATGACAAAATAAATTGTGTATTTTATTGATAGCTTTGGATGAACTACATGAAGCTGTATAAAGATCAAAAGCATCACACCGTGAGACCCATGTATGTGTAGCTCATATTGATCATTTGATAACATATGCTAAGTCAGTATGCACAGTCTCTGCAGAAGGAAAAGTATTCTGAAAAATACCACGTTAAAGAGCGTTATTACTAATGCCAATATTACTGCTGGCAAATTGCTCTGCATTTCAGTGCTTCATCAACAAATGTGGTGCCTGCTGTCCTTGAAGAATATATGGCCTATGTTGTATTAAAACTTGGTGTTCTGCTGATATTGCCATAAAATTTCCGGAAATAGATCAACTATGCAAGAGGGAATGAGGAGGAAAAAGCCAACCAGAGATTCATTGTTAGTTTCTAGGCTTGAAGTCCAGGAGACCATTAAGTAGAGTAACTGAAATTCCCAATTACCTTAAAGCACTTTGTGATTAAGTGAC